>NC_133329.1:32033742-32302058 GCF_042186555.1 Aquarana catesbeiana | reverse complement strand
TTTGGTGGTATTTGATCACCTCTGCGGTTTTTATTTTTTGCTAAACAAATAAAAAAAGACTGAAATTTTTGAAAAAAATAAATGATATGCAGCACTGATGGGCACTGGTAGGCGGCACTGATGGGTGGCACTGATATGCAGCACTGATGGGCATTGATAGGCGGCACTGATGGGCACTCATGGGTGGCACTGGGTGGCACTGATAGGCGACACTGATGGGCACTGAAAGGCGGCACTGCTGGGCACTGATAGGGTGGCACTGATAGGCGGCACTGATAGGTGGCACTGCTGGGCACTGATAGACAGCACTGCTGGGCACTGATACGTGGCACTGATGGGCACTGATACGCGGCAATGATATGAGGCACTGATAGGCATCCCTGGTGGCACTAGCAGTGGTAGGAATTAGAGTGGGCACTGATTAGCAGCTGCCTGGGCACAGATTGGCAGCTGCCTGGGCACATAGTGGTATTTCCCTGGGGGTCTAGGGGCATACCTGGTGGTCCAGTGTGGATGGCTTCCCTGGTGGTCCTGGGCGGCTTCCCTGGTGGTCCTGGGCGGGATCCCAGGGGGGGCTGTGCTGATAAACAATCAGCACATACCCCCCCTGTCAGGAGAGCAGCCGATCGGCTCTCCTGTACTGACATCTGTCAGACGCAAGTGAGGAAAAGCCGATCACCGGCTCTTCCTATTTACATCGTGATCAGCCGTGATTGGACACGGCTGATCACGTGGTAAAGAGTCTCCATCAGAGACTCTTTACCTAGATCGGTGTTGCAGGGGGTGTCAGACTGACACCACGCAAAAACGATCGCCACGATGCGTGACCCCGGGGGCACGCAGCAGCTCGATATTCCTGATCACGTCATATGACGTCCGGTCAGGAATATCAAACCACTTTGCCGCCATCATTTTGTAAGTGGTTAAGCGGTATTATGCTATGGTTGGTCTTTCTCTTATACCCTGCTGAGTTACCGAGGTCCACTGAACATCCACGGCATCAGGGGATTGCAGTATACAGACGATTTATCTGGATATATCAGTCCGGACGTTCCTCTACTCAAGCAAAGGCCTTGGCTGGGCTATAGCCACCTGCTTGCTTCTGCTTGCCATCTGGTAAGCAAGTTTTCTACTAGGTGGTGGCACTTTGTTGTGGATCAAGCTCACCTGGGCGTTTTGTTCTGGACTCGTTTGAACTGCATTTATTATCTTGATATTTATAAGCCATTGCTGGTTTTTTACTTTTATACAGTGCAGCTTCTGCTTTTCATTCCACAATTGTGTATCCTGCAATTAAGCTGCTGCTCTTTGAACTTTGTTTTTTTTTTATTATTTCTTTTTCATTTTTTATATCAATATTGTCACTTAGATCTAGCGCGTTTTTTTTCCTTTTTATATGCCTTTAGTAAATCAACCTCAATGTTTTTGAAAAGCTCCACAATATATCCAATTTATAGAATGTAATTCTCAACTTTTTTTTTCCTGTAAACAATTATTAAAGTGGTTGTAAACTCTGGGGAAAAAAACTAAAAAAAAAAACATCCTGCAAGACAAAAGCATGATGAGCTAGTGTGCATCGCATACTTCCGGGTTTACGGGCTCTGGCGCCGTGATCGGCGATGACATCACTCCTGCGCATGCACGTGGGAGCCGCCAGTCACGGCGCAGTATCTGATGAAACGGCACGAACGAGCCGTTTCTTCACTGCGCATGTGCTGATGACGTCGCCACATGCGGATACAGGGGATATCTCCTAAACTGTGCAAGTTTAGGAGAAATTCAGGGTACCTATAGGTAAGCCTTATTATAGGGTTTACAACCACTTTAATGTGAATACTGAGGCCCCTTTCACACAAAACAAAACATTGTTGTGCCTTTTTTTTTTTAATTTTCCATGTGTCCAATAATGCCACCAACACCCACTCCAACAGCTCTAACTGCGACGGTCCCTCTGACCACTGCTATGGTTGTGCTGTCCAAAAAACCCGACTTCCCCTGCAACCGGACCAACCATGCCCAGGGCTGTGCCTCCTATGGCACTGCCAATACTCATTGTACACATGGTGAAGCGCTGTGAATATTTGGCACAGAAACGTTCTTGTTTTTCAGTCAACTGAGATTTCATTTCCTCCATGAGCATCTCCTTCCCAGCAGCGTTATCTCCTCTCAGGCTTAGCTTATATTTTTCCTGAAATTGAATGGCCTTCCTGCTGACCCTGGACCTCATCTCAGATGGCCTCACTCCAAAAATCTCCAATGCAGAAACATCATCGGGGGACTGTAGGAGAAAAAAAAAAACATTAAAACTTAAATAAAATGTTGGACTTGCCCAGGTTAGTGTGAAATTAGAACATCTGCTGCTACATACCACCTGCATTAAAACCTTGAATTTGTATATATAAAAAGGAACATGCCACTTTGTATAATATTCTAGGGATTTTTTTTTATATTTTTGTAGCACCCTGGGGTAAGGTCAGGGAGCTCCTCACCAAATTCCTTGTCAGGAGTAGCTACCATAGTTAAATTGTTAGAAATCCACTGATTTCTCCCTAAGTTTGGCCTTGTTGCTCTTTTTTCTTCTACCACTAGGTGGCTGGGCACTTGGTGGTACTAGCTATGAGAAGGACAACTCAAAGTCAGGTTATGAGTATATGGGGTATCTCAGCCAATGGGCAGGGGTTTTCTTGAATCCCTTGGCCTGCTGGGAGAGCTTATATATTGTGGTGGAGTCAGGTGATCTCTGTTCTGTGCCACCCGGACTGCTATCTGGTTGGATGTGTGTCGTCTGCCCCAGGCTGCTAGGCCGGGGATTGGGCCTATCCCGGGGGCATTTGGCTGCCAGGCTGTGTGAGGGCCTATCCAGAAGTAAGAGGGCAGTGTAGGGTTGGGATTGCGGTTTGCAGTCCAACCAGAAGTGACAGATCTGCCGGTCGGAGCGCCTGTCGTGGTCGGAGGTAGAAGGAAAGCTGTCCCCACTAAGGGACCAACCACCTTTACCAGGGACCACAGTGAGTAACTGAAGCAAGTCCCGCAGCAACATTCTAACCGAACAGGCACGGTGGAGAATTCGCAAACTTCAGGCGGTGATCAAGTCAGGGACCCAGCCAGCAGAGGTGACGTTTGCAGAGCAGCCTTGTGTGTCAAGCCAGGGACCGAGCTGGTCAGCAGGGCTGAAGCTTGAGAGGTATCTGGAGTACCAACCTAGGGACCCAGCAGAGAAGCGTGGGTGACGCTTCAGGGGGATACCACTGCAAAAGCCTTGGGGAGCTCAGGGATTCAGAGTCAGTGAATCAGAGGGTCCAGTGAGAGACCAGGAGCTCAAGGGGCTGAAGAACTAGTAGAAGGTGTAGTAAAGCTGAGAGAACTGTTACGTTTGAACTAGGAACTGTTAAGAACTGTTGTCATAGGAGACGGCAGCCCTGCGCATGCAGAAGTGGTGCCTTGCTGGGGCCTTTCCCTGTATGGCTGTCCTCCTATTGAAGTCTCGGAGTCTGCCATTTGAAATTGCTACTACTTCAGGGTGTCCTGGCCCTAACCCTCTTTCCTCAGCAAAATATAAAAAGGACTGTTAAAGAAATAAAACCCTCTTTTGCATCCAAGAAGTGTCTGGCGCCCAAAGACTTTTACCACTCTTGCACCCACTATGCCTCACAACCCACTACATGTTGAAGGAAGTCCTCTATCTTTGACCTTGAAGGTTTTCATTAGACTGGCAGAGGTAAGAGAATCTGTTACATTATCTTAAAGAGATGAAGGCCAGAATGGACTTGAACCTAATAGAGTAAGGGAGGTTATAAATGTAGCATCCTCTAGTGTGTGCTACGAGTAGTGAGAGTAGGTAAAAAAAAATATTACCAACTCCTCCCCTTTACAAATGTTTCTATGGTAATGACTCAAACACAGAGGTGCCCCCCTAAGAAGTCTTTGTTACCCCGGGATCCTCCCATGATCTTTTAACAATAAAGAAAATACAGGAAGAGAGTACACTAATGAGACCTGGCGGGGGGTCTCTCTGATGCACACAGAGAGGGCTTTTGTTAGAAAGAGTCCCCAGACATAGTACAGGAGATGATCAGAGACTGCAGACATAGTACAGGAGATGATCAGAGACTGCAGACATAGTACAGGAGATGATCAGAGACTGCAGACATAGTACTGGAGATGGTCAGAGACTGCAGACATAGTACTGGAGATGGTCAGAGACTGCAGACATGATACAGAAGATGGTCAGCGATACATCAACAACGGTTCCTCTGATCAGGAGTCAGCTTACTCTGAATTGCCCGTGGGTAGCGCCCAGATCTGTATTCTGACAATTACTCCATTCCTTTCTCCACCAGGGGTGGCACTAGGCTGTGTGGCTTTCCCTGTGGTGGCGCAGGGCAGTGGGGTTCTCTCTCTGATGGTGTTCCCTCAGCACTGTCCTCTCCCTCTGGAGTCCTGGGTGTACTTCCCTGAAAGCTTTCCTGGGCTCCTTGCTCTCTCTCTCCCATTCAGCTGAGCATGCTGTGTGGGCTGCAGTTACTGTGTTACAGTGGGGCCACCAGTCCTCGGGACTACATGTCCCACAATCCTCTTCTCTGCTTATTTTTTTATTCTATTTCTTCCCTGGCCGATATGAAAGTGGGGGAAGAAACATAGTGGGCAAGTGTGCTGGTGGCAAGCGCCGCTCACTAGTACAGCAGAAGCGCGTGAGGAGGAGAGGGAGAGAGTGGGGAGAAGAGCCTGTGGCTGGTCTCTCTACACACAGAGACAGCCACTCCCATCTCTGGCTGCTTTCGCTCTCCTCCTCTGACAGGAGGGGATGGGCTTGGGTAGCAAACACAGAGAGCTACCAGCGGCGGCACAGTCTCTCCTCCTCTGATCCGCTCCTGTCAGTTGCCGGCGGAGAGAGCTGCCTCTGGACACAGACAAGGAGAGAAGGAGGGAGGGGGGCACTCCACCTCTGCGGCACCTGGGTGCGCTGAACCCCGCGCACCCACCCAGGATCGACCCTGTCTTCATCCACCTTGCTCTGGGGAATCTCTATGTGTGTATGCCAGTTGGGAGGACTGGCGGAAGCAGCCAGGCTGGCTGGTAGTCTTCTGCAGCGGTAGAACTGGGTTCAGTGTCCACAGGGAAGCAAAAGGAGACGCTGTTCACTCCACAATGTGCTACTTTATCCAAAAGAGGGATGGGAGGTTCCTAGTCTGTAAAGGGATGTTGCTGAATTATCAAAGAGACATTTCATTTCCCAGGAGTGAGCACCAGATGCTGTACATAGGAACCAAGTTTGTGCAGGAGAAAGGAAGAAGAGGATTTTTGTAAATAGGGAGTAAGTGTCCCTGAATTGTCAGAGTTGTTACTTGGCATCCCCTACCCTTACCCTATCCAAGTTATCATCCCCTAATAAAACAACAAAAAAACAAGCCAAAGGCTGATTTCTGTGTCCGGATTAAAGAAGGTAATGCTGTGTGACTGGCTGTGCAGCAGTGGGGAACCCTGACATTAACAACTCCTACGAGGGTAGTGCTACTTAACCTCAATCACATTTTTTTGCCATCTCCGTCCAATTGGGGAAACTTCCCTTCACTTCCTGTCCCATACCTATAACAGGAAGTGAGAGGAAATCCATGCAAATTAAGGGAATCCCTTGGGGACCCCCCAGATCACCAGGACCAGTGTCCCCATTGGAAGATTTCCCCTCTATTACTTTTCTGGAGACAACCCAAAATTTGGTATTTTCCTTTACCATCACTTTTCATGATAACTGTAAACAGGACAAATGGAGAGGGCGAATCTCACTAACTGGGGCACAGACAGCAATAAAAACCTGACAGGGGTTCTAATCCCTCTCTACTCTATCCAAAACTAAACAATAGTTTTGCCTTTAGCTATACTATGTAACAATGGTAGATTTTTTTATTTTTTTTTAATAACCAACATGTTATACTTACCTGCTCTGTGTAATGGTTTTGCACAGAGCAGCCCAGATCCTCCTCTTCTTAGGACACCTGATGGCCCCTTCCCTCCTGCCGAGTGCTCCCATAGGAAGCAGCTTGCTATGGGGGCACCCGAGCAGTCTCGCTCCCAAGCCGCTGCTATGGGTTTCCCTTCACACACGGAGCATGACTCAGCCCCATCCCCTATCTCTCCTCATTGGCTGCTCGGGGGGCACTTGTGTGTTTTCACTCCCGAGCTGCCTCTGTGGGGTTGATTTGTAATGTTTTTCTATTCAGCATTACAAAAATATAAAGAGCCCTGAAGATCCCCTGCTCCAAATATTGCACTCTCCAGTTTTAGTACATCAACTAGACATGTGCAATTTGCTTAGTTCCAAATTCTTTTTTAACGAATTTTGACAAATTCATGAATTTCGGAAAACCGAGATTTCGGAAAAATGACATTTCGGAAATTCGGAAATTCAAAATTAGGAAATTCGAAATTAGAAAATTCCAAAATTCCAAATGAGGAAAGTAAAAAATTCGAAAATTTGGAAATTTGAAAAACCAAAAATAAGAATGAAAATCTGAACATTGAAAAGAATGAAAATCTTAAAATTTGAAAACCCGAAAATCTGAAAAAATAACTAACTAATAATAAATATTAAATTATAGGTATTAGAATTTCCTTTCAAATATGGCTGTTAGTGAACGTATTTGAACAAATTATCTGAAATAATGAATGCCATATCTAAACAAATGGAACGTAATGATCTAATAATAATAAATAATAAATAACAATAATAATAATAATAAAACCTTTTTATTATTATTATTTGCCATTAATTTGTTCCATTCCATTTGTTTAGATGCGGCATTCGTTATTTTGGAAAATTCATAACTTCAAATAAATTTGTATTTGTTACATTCACAAACAGCCAAATTTGAAAGGAAATTCCAAAACCTATCATTTAATAGTTATTATTAGTTAGTTATTATTTGGAATTTTACTGATTTTCTTTTTTTCGGATTTTCACATTTCTGAATTTCCGAATTTTCAGATTTTTGGAATTCGAATTCCAAAAATCTAAAAATGTGGAATTTGAAAATTCGGAAATTCAGAATTCGAACATTCGGAAGTTCGGAATTCAAAAACTCGGAATTCGGAATTCAAAAATTCGGATTTCGGAAATTCAGAAATTCGGAAATTCGAAAATTCGGAAATTTGAAAATCCAAACTTTCGGATTTCCAAATTCTGAATTTTCGAATTTCCGAATTTCTGAAAAAAGCATAAAAACAAATGAAAATAAAAACAAACACGTCTTTTGGCAATGCAAATGCACATGTCTAACATCAACCCCCTAAGACACAGACGGAGAGCGGCTCGGCCTCACCATAAAATGCATGAATGTAAAAATCCTTGAACCTTTACAATCACTTGAAACTTAAAATGAAAAAAAAAAATTAGATTTTTGTAATGTGGGATAGAAAAACATTACAAATCTTTCACAAGCTATAGTAGAATACGTGATATAGGACAATTCAATGGCTCCATCGCTATCCTTCGAGTCACTGGATCTTCATAGGGGAAGGTTAGAGATGTCCACCTTGTATGAGCAGAGGAGAGCGCTCCCTATTCCTCTATCCCTTCTCAGACTCCTTTTATTCTTTTTTCCTCTTTGCCTCTATTCTGATTGCTCTTTTACATCTTTACAGTATTTCCCTTTCTGACTTGCTTACTTCATCAAACTCAGCTAATCCGAATGCTAATCATTCCTCCTCTTATGGACCGCCATCTAGTGGAATGTCTCCTGTACTGCAGCCAAACCATGCCTCAGACCTCTTCTCAATAACTAACAGTGGTAGCAATCTTTAAACTCTCTGTGGGAGACAGTCTCTCTGTGTGGATGCTGAGGACTTTGAATTAGGGGGGACGCTGTGGCCTCTGATGTAAAGAGGGAATACTGGGGACTTTTATTTGGAGGGGGGCATCTGTGGATACTGATGTAAAGGTGGACTCTGATATAAGGGGTGCTCTGGGAACCCCGATGTAAGAGGGAACACTGGAGACTCTGATTTAAGGGGTAACTCTGTGCATACATTGTGCTGCACATTACATAGTCCTGACCAAGTATTTCAACATTGTCTCAACATTTGCTGGTTTTAATGAAGTTCTTCCTTAAGGTAGGCTGAGTCAGACAAAATGCTAATATTTTTGTGTGCATAAAGTCGAATATAATTGAAAACTTAAAAAAAAAAAAAAAAAAAATCCTTTGTCCTGAGGTTTATATGTGTATGTGAAGCTGTCAGTTATGGTACAGTAATTGGAGTATTTTGTGGGTACAAGGAGTGTGTTGTACTGTATGTGTGCAGTGTATATAGCGCCTAGGAACAGATTCTGTTTAACCACTTGCTGACCACACTATAGCCAAATGGCGGCTATATCGCGGTCGTCCAGTTCTGGGAGGGAGTTGGTTGGCATCCTCCCAGAACTGCACCCCCTGCACGCCCGCTGCGGCATGCCCTGTGATTTCTGTGTCCCTTGTACACAGCTGATCACAAATTAGGGTAAAGGGCCAATAACAGCAGCCCTTTACCACGTGATCTGCTGTGTCCAATCACAGCTGATCACAATGTAAGCACACTTTCCGGTTATTGGCATTCCTTTCCTAACACTGTCACAGCGTGAGGAGAGGAGAGCCAGTAACGGGCAAGTGTGAAAGGGCACATCTACACTGATCATCAGGGCAGCACCAACAGTGCCCATCAGTGCTGCCTATCAGTGCCCATCAATGCCACCTATCTGTGCCCTTCAGTTCTGCTTGTTAATGCCCATCAGTGCAGCCTATCAGTGTCCATCAGTGCAGCATATCAGTGTACATCAGTGCAGCCGATCAGTGCCCATCAGTGCAGCCTATCAGTGCCCATCATTGCCCATTAGTACAGCCTATCAGTGTCAATCAGTGCAGCCTCATCGGCGCACAAGGAGAAAAATTACCTGTTTGCAAAATTGTTTTAACAGAGATTTTTTAAAAAAAACGTTTTTTTCCCCCCAAATTTTTGGTCTTTATTTGTTTGTTTAGCAAAAAATAAAAAACCCAGTGGTAATTAAATACCACCAAAAGAAAGCTCTATTTGTATGAAAAAAATGGTAAAATGTCATTTGGGTACAGTGTTGTATGACCGCGTAATTGTCATTCAAAGTGTGAGAGCACTGAAAGCTGAAAATAGGCCTGGGCAGGAAGGGGGTAAAATTATCCGGTAGGAAAATGGTTAATCATCCTACTCTTAAGCCCATTTACTGTTAGGCAAAATCTGGCCATGCACACTGTTCGCCAAAATTATTTTTCTGTTTTTATCCCGGGGGGGGGGGGGGGGGGGCCCAGGCATTTCATAGTCCTAGTCATGCTCACACTTTGTCACTCTGTTTTGGGTTTTTAATTGTGAAGCCAAGCAGATTATTTGTTCTGAGTATTGTTAATGTTTACATATTATTTATACTGCGTAAATATCGATTGCCCTATTTAATATTAGGTGTTTCTGTCCTATTTCAGGTTGTCAGTGAAAAAAAAAAAAAACGTGCCCCATCAGTAAATGTTCCATGTTTTCTCAATAAAAAAAAAAGGCACTGGAGGTTGGCAACACTGACTCCTCCTATTGCTCAGTGCATATTGGGATCTGTAGTGTAGCCATTATATGGCTGTCGTCTCAAACTACAACTCCCAGCATTCCCAGCGCTCTGCATAGAAGTCTATGGGCTTGCTTGGCTTTAGCACTCCCCCTACTGGCGAATGGTAAAGCATAACATCAGTATCTCAGTAGAGATGGAGAAGAATAAAAGGCAATATGTCCTTTCCATCTTGCTGTAGTCCAGCACCTGGCTACATATTATTATTATTAATATTATTATTATTATTATTATTATTAATAAAAATTTAGATAGTGGAAACAGGTTGGGCAACACTTTACAAAATGATTAGGAGTTTTTATGTTATTATGTTAGTATGTTTCCTGAATTCTTCATGTGTAAGGTTCAATGCACACTGGGCTTAAAAAAACACCGGTTCTCTTGGCGGAAAAAAAAATGCATATATAGTGTAGAGCGTTTTTGTACATAGTTTAGACGAGTTTAGGAGAGTTTAGCATTTTTCTCTGCCAGAAAGCTCCAATCAGGAATGCAAACCGGAAGGGTCTTTTTTTTTTCTGCCTCTAAACGCTGAGCTTAACCTCTTCGGAACCAGCCGCCTGCGGCAGGTTGGATTCCCTGCGCGAATCGCCATCGTTGTACGGCGGCTCGCGCAGGCGCAGATGTGGGTGGCGGCGTGCTGGGCGGCGGGGGGCGCTCTCGTGCCCGCTGCACTCTGCGGTAGCGTGCCCACGGGTCGGGTGGACTCAATGTCCGCGGATGGCCTGCAATCGCCTATTACACAGGCAGAACAGGGAACTGTCTATATATGTAAACAAGGCATTTCCACATTCTGGCAGGTGACATGTCAGAGATCTACTGTTCACAGTGATATGATGTGACGTATGTAGCAATTGTATAAATATGTATAAATATATATATATATATATATTTTTATTTATTTATATATATATTTTTATTTATTTATTTATATATATATATATATATATATATATATATATATATATATATATATATATATATATATATATATATATATATATATATATATATATATACATATATATTATTATTATTATTTTTGTATTTGCTATTTTTTATTTTGTATTTGCAATTTTTTTTTCCCATGTGAGTGGAGTTACCCTTTAAAGTGACAGCCAGCACTCCCATTATGATCTGTGATTGAATTTGCATCTACTTTATCTTTTACAATCAATTAATATTATTTCTTTAATTCAAGTATTGATTTTTCCAGGCAATTATAAATTGTTAAATTGTAAATGTCACTCGCTAAAATGGTGAAAAACTGACCAAAAACGAAGTAAAAATTTCAAAATAAAAAAATGTTGTGCATGTGGGTAGTATCAGGTGCCTGATTGCCCACTGCTAGGATGCTGCAGCATTAAAGGTGATGTGCCCTAGAGCGAAGATTAAAACAGTGAACTGCCGTGCTTCCTGCTTATATATGTGAAATAAAGTGCTGAAGTGCTATGCTCCAACTATTGCATGAATAAATCTGTGCATAAATACATAAACCGTGTAAAAACCTCATTGATTTTCAAGAATCAACCAAAATAATTCATCAGTGCAAAATCGAAGAAAGAAATTCCATATACCGGTACTTGAAATAAAAAATCATATATGTGCAGTCCATGATTTTTAGAAATGAAGCATGTTGCCAGTGAAAAAAGTGCATAAATAAGCATCAATATAAGTGCATATAACGTTCATCCAGTATTGAGTTGTAAGGTGCTCTGTGCAAATACTGCAACACCCAGCGTGCAGACTCCCCCCCCCCAGAGTGGGCACTCACCCTCAGATGTGGACCCCCTGGGCTTATGCCGAGGTGGGTCAACAAGGCTTTAGAATGGAGGTATGTCCACCCAATGGCTTGGGAGTCCTCTTATGTGCTCCAGGTCATGAAAGAAAAGATGATCACAAAAGCGGACATAGCGTAATTCCATTTATTAAAATCAATCTTAAAAGCAAACTGAGTAACACTCCCATGGTTCTTTGCCGTGTCCTGAGGCGCCTCCTGATGACATCCACATGATGAAATGCATAGGGGCGGGCACGCAAGTCACGTTTTCGCCATAGTTTCTGCTGTTTGGAATGCACGCTGGATCCAGGATCCATGGAGGAGCATTGCCTGAACATTAATCAGCTGGTACCATTCCAGTCAGTAGACTGTCAGTAAAAATTAGGAACAATGGTCTGGCAATTACTTGACTGAGTTCCATAAGTACCCTTGGATTCAAGCCATCTGGTCCCGGTGATTTATTAATGTTAAGTTTCCCAAGTCTAATTTTAATTCTGTCCTCTTTTAGCCATGGAGGTGCTTCCTGTGATGTGTCATGAGGATAAACACTGCAGTTTTGGTTACTGAAGCCCCCCGAGAAGAATAAATTCAATACCTTCACCATCTCCCCATCCTTTGTAACCAGATGTCCTTCCTCATTCTTTATGGGGCCAATATGGTCTGTCCTCCCTTTTTTACTGTTTATATACCTAAAGACCTGGTGCACATAAGAGGATTCCCAAGCCATTGGGTGGACATCATCCATTCTAAAGCCTTGTTGACCCACCTCGGCATAAGCCCAGGGGGTCCACACCTGAGGGTGAGTGCCCACTCTGGGGGGAGTCTGCACCCTGGGTGAGCACCTTACAACTCAATACTGGATGAACTTTATATGCACTTATATTGATGCTTGTTTATGCGTTTTTTTCATTGGCAACATGCTTCATTTCTAAAAATCATGGACTGCACATATATGATTTTTTGATTTCACATATATGGACTTTCTTTCTTTCTTTGATTTTGCAACTGAAGAATTATTTTGGTTGATTCTTAGATATTGATCAGGTTTTTACATGGTTTATGTATTTATGCACACATTTATTCATGCAATAGTTAGAGCATAGCACTTCAGCACTTTTTTTTTACATATATAAGCAGGAAGTGCGGCAATGTGAGGGGTGTACTCACTTTTGTGAGATACTGTAACCGTTGAAATTTCATAAACAAAAAGACATGTCGGAGTATCAGGTAAAGAGGGTCAGTTTTGTTACCTGCTGGTCCAAGTACTTTTGGTATGCCTGTAAGAGGGTCTTCAATTGCTTCCAGTTTATAGGAAAATCTGACATCTGTTAAGAGAATCGGACACAAAAGCAGTAGAATTTGTTCGTTTAGCAAAGGAAAATTTCCATACAGTATAACTTAAAGCGGAGTTCCACCCATTAAAAAGTCAGCAGCTACAAACAGTGTAGCTGCTGAACTTTTAATAATAATCGGACACTCACCTGTCCCACGGTCCAGCGATGCGGGTGAATGAAGACCCGCTCCTCTCCCCCTCCTCTCTGCGGCGCCCGCATTGTAACTGTGGGCGCCTGGCTGTGGCTTCACAGCCGGGCACGCATTGCGCATGCGCGAGCCGCACTGTGAATGGCCTGGCAATGTTCTGGGACCTATGACGTGTCCCAGAAGATTTCAGGGAGGGAGGGGGGAGAGGTGAACTTCCTTCCGGCGTGGAGTGAAGTGGGAGCTGGGTGACTCTAAAAATAGGGTATCCGCCCCACCCCCCCCCAAAAAAAATGACATGCCAGGGGGTCACCTTCACTTAAAGCGGAAGTTCCATTTTTGGGTGGAACTCCGCTTTAAGGAATGAAGTAAAGATAAGTGAAAATTCACTTTGCATAGAATACCCAATCAATAGGATTTTTGATAAATGAAAATTTACTCTGAAAAGTGATCATTTTCTACTATTTCAGTAAATCAACCCCTTGATAATATTCATTTTCTTAAAGGAGAAGTCCAGCCTGAGCTCATTTGGCTTGGCTTCTCCTAATGCCGCGTACACACAGTCGGAATTTCCGACAACAAATGTTCGATGTGAGCTTGTTGTCGGAAATTCCAACCGTGTGTAGGCTCCATCGGACTTTTTCCGTCGGAATTTCGGACAACAAATATTTCGGAGCCGGATCTCAAATTTTCCGACAACAAAATCCGTTGTCGTAAATTCCGAGCGCGTGTAGACAATTCCGACGCACAAAATTCCACGCATGCTCGGAATCAAGCAGAAGAGCCGCACTGGCTATTAGACTTCTCTGTTCTTGGCTCGTTGTACGTCACCGCGTTCTTGACGTTCGGAATTTTCGACAACATTTGTGTGACCGTGTGTATGCAAGACAAGTTTGAGCCAACATCCGTCAGAAAAAAATCCACAGTCTTGTTGTCGGAATGTCCGATCAAGTGTACGCGGCATAAGGGTCACCAGAGGGCAGTTCATTTTGCACTCCTGTGACCCGTTTTCAGCAGAGAGAGGTCTAAAGTCCGCTCTCTTCTGACGTCACACAGATCAGTCCAGACACCGCGTCATCCCGACTTAGGAAGTCTGGATCCGCCAGGTGCCTGGACTGATGGCCGTCTCAGCCTCTCAGAGAGCCGCTCCCCGCCCCCTCCACAGCTCAGCGCTCTAAAGAGCGCAGGGGGGACAGAGCAGAGAGCTGCTGACTGACAGGCAGTAGCTCTCTGCTCGGGAAGGTGAGAGAACCGAGCGATCGGCGGTGTTTGATCGCTCAGTTCTCAGTGAAGAGGCGCCGGGGGACCGATGCTGCATCCACCTAGGTATGCATGAATTGCAAAACAAAAAAAAACAAAAAACCATACTTCTCTTTTAATTCTTTTTATTTTTTAATTTCTATAAGTCACATTTTTTTTTCTGTGGTTCGGTTGACATGCAAAGTCGAGATGTTAAAATGATTAAATACTGTATTTATTGGTAAAAATCGGGTGCAAATAGTGTGTGCGTGTTATACGCCGATACTGCAATTTGGGCTGCCTAGGAGGGAACAGGGAAGGGGGCGGGACGAGCGCTGTCAGATTACATACAGCGAGAGTCAATATTTAGAGATTCAGAAGTATCTAAATGTCCGGATCACAATACTAACGGATTTCAATGAATCCAAAATAAAAGATAAAGTAACGAATTTGAAAATAAATTTGGAACTTGAAAATGGATCTGAATTTGAATTTGAAATGGAAAAATAAATATAAAAGTGAAATAAGATGATGATTCCTACTTAGCCTGCTTTATAGAAAGAAACACATTTTACACAGTTTTATTTAGATAATAAAGTAAAAAACATGAGAGAGAACATTTTATGTGTTCATGAGAAATGTATCTATGTTTTTCTCATTCTTAGTATATAACAAAAGTCACACCATCAATCTCCTGAAGAAACTCTATCGAGTGAAACATGTCGAGAGTGGTAGTGCTTTGCTTGTATAGACTTCATAAACTCAATGTTTTCTTGTAATATGGATGTATTTTTCTTTCTCGTGTTTTTTACTTTATTATCTAAATAAAATTATTTAAATTTTATGCAACCTGACAATTTTTAACCTTTATACTTCAACACCTTAAAAGTCACCGAGGTTTGTTACCTCTTTGCCCCCCCCCCCTTTTTTTTATATTTTTAAAAGCTTGCTGACATATATATTTGTGATTGCTATATAATATTTTACATACGGTCATTATATACAATTTTCTAGTATGATGCAATAATTACCTGCGAGAAGGAAGTAAAGCTGCACTCTTCCCTTTGTAGGATGCTGACAAGGTCCTATAAAATAAGACATTTTGTCATTGTCAGGACTTAAACCTTCTTCCTAGTGCAATGCTACCCCATAGGGACTGCTGGTTTTTAACTGGTTCTTCCACAAACAGTGCAGAGGCCACCAATGACCCAATCAACACTCCATTCCCTCTGGCTCTAATAAACAGTCTAGGGGTTGTCTTTTTTATGTTTTATTGCTTGTGGAACTTGTAACAGCTGGGGGGAGGTTGGGGTGGTATGGGATATTCCAGAAATACTGAAAAGCAAGAGTAAGGCACACTTCATAGGCTGAACTTCTTTGAGGAGTCTTTAAAATCAGGAACAATTAGGGATGGGCAGAACTGAGACTCTGTAAGAGCTGTCTCACATTGAGAGAGCTACCCTGGCACTTATCACCCCAAAATGAAGACAACACACAGTCACCAGGGTCTTGAGCTTAGGTCAGTAATCACAATGTCCAAGGACAGCTACACAATTTTCAGCTTCCTCCAAACACCCTCCAGCGAATTCTCCTCTGGACCAAACCCTTAGATGAAGTTACCTGGTTAGCTCCAGGGATACTTGGGATAGGGAATAGGCCACCCAGCTCTGCCGCAGCTGGGACCTCAATGACCCTCAGCAAACTCCAGTGGATTTGCCCCAAAGGGACAATAGCCCCTGAGGCTGTGGATCTTTGTGGATCTTCTCCAGCAGAACAAGAAACCGACAGGTCCAGACCCCAAATTATTTATGTTCTCCCCAGCCACCTACTGTTCACACCTCCCCAGGGATCAGCTGAAGCACAAAAAATATTCAAGCTACCCATTTTACTCTCCCAGCCCCTATGTACTGGAGGCCTTCAGAAGGTAGGGGTAAATAGTCAAGCCTACAATCTGTGAGATCTAGAACAGCCAATAGCTGCACCAATGATTACAGAGAAACCAAAAAGAACTACATTTGCCTTACATCCTAGCAGCAGCCTATTTAGGAGGGTGCTACATCAGTAAGAGCTTGTATATTCCTCTTGGGCAGGCTTATTATCACTAAAGACAACAGAAATAAAATTCAACAAATGTAATTAGAACAATTAGCATATGTCCCAGATGTCATGGCAATACATACGTGGTTTACAAACTTTATAAGCAAAGGGCCAGTTTACTGTCCTTCAGGCTTTGGGGGGGCAGACTGTGGCCAGTGGGAGTAGAAAATGTCCTGGCATCAGTGCCCGATCATTGGTTTTAAAGGAAGGAATAGTACCCGCTCTTGATGGTGCCAGTAGGGGGAATAGTGCCCCTTTATTGGTTTCAGTTGGTGGAATAGTGCCCCAAGGGCCAGATAAAGTCAAACAAGGGGCCACATCCAGCCCACTGGCTGCAGTTTGGAGACCACTGCCTGTATTAGAGTATAAAAATAGAACAGGGAGGTTTCATGAACTTTGTTACCTCTGACATATAAGATATATAGCATCTGCCTTGACCCATTCCATGGTGCTTAGATTTAGTTGACTGAGCTAGAGAATTCTGAATACTTTATTCTCCCTACAGCAGGCACACATGAGCTTCAGTAGACCCAGCAATAGTTAAACTTGTATAATTCGGATTCCATCTAGCAGCAATAGGATATCAGTAATTCTAATTGATCGCTAGCTATCATCAAACTTTTCCCTATGCAAATGACTTTCTATGTTCCAATAGTGTGACCGGAGGTCTCTGTGATGGACTGACCTTCAGCTCTTTTCCCACATGGCCGCAGGTGATCTTCTCTCCGTTGATATCGGCTTTCTGGTGGGGCCAAATTCCTTCCACAAGATTGGAGATGTATGTTGTGAGGTGATGTCTGAAATTTTCATCCATGTCTGTGAGTAGAGAAGGACTGTGATTGGATGGAAAGACACATGATGCCAGCAGAGGATTTTGCTGAAGGCTCCAATACAACAAAGTCCCAGTGAAGAAATGCACCGGTTGGAGATCTTGTGTATATACAATGAGAGATGGAGTATGAAGAGTTGAAGCTGGTTCGAGCACAGAGGGCTTGCACTTAACGCTTCCATTTGAGCTGATAATCAACTAAACAGGTTACACCAGCCATTCTCAAACAGGGTTCCGTGGAACCCTGGGGTTCCTCCAGAGATTGCTAGGGGTTCCTTGAGCTGTGGCTGATGAACCGCCTTTTTGATGGAGCCTATAGGGATCAAGGTTCAGCATCACTTAGCAAAGCCAGCAGCATGACACAAAATATATTTTTAGCTGTCTTTAAGGGTGGCACTCTGAGCACCACTTTAAAGGGAACATTCTTTCTATTGACCACCAGTATAAGGGGCATTGTTCCTATTGATCCCTGATGAATTGGTTTTAGTAAGGGTTCCTCCAGACCTGAAAATTATTTTTGGGGTTCCTCTAGGGTTAAAAGATTGAGAAAGCCTGGGTTACACTATGAGGTGATTTGTCTTGCTTGCTTTCAAGTTGATCTGGTGATATTTTGTTGGGAGGTCTTTTGCCTTTATTTTATTGGGAGTTTTTTTGTCATGATTGGAGTCTTACATTAGGGTTGTTCCACGCTATACCCTTTCTGTTATGGAAAGTATATAAGAAAGGCGGGTGATTTTCAAGTATTGGGATCATGAGAGAATGAAGGAGTTGATGGCTAGACAGATATTTATGAACACTCACAGACTTTTGTTCAATAATAAAAAAGAGTGTTACATTCTACTACACTGGATTTTATTGACTACATGTTGGGGTTCACATGTATTACTAATGAAGTTTTAGTGGAATTTTTCAGATTATTAGTGATATACTATTATAGAGCACATATTATGTTTCATTTAAATTTGCATTTATGTTTTTAATAGCATAGATTAGTTGCTGTAACAGTTTAGATCTTACCAGAGAGGGCAGAGAAACATACATGTAGGTGGGGTACAGCGTGGTGCTGCAGTAATAAAAAAAATGTTAGTATTGAAGTAATGCAGCAACAGTTCACAGCAACCTGGTTGTCCAACCAGGTGCACTCATGGTTTCCAGCAATGTGAAAGGAGCAGGTTTCAGCCCCACTGAGACTGTTGAGATGGGCAGAGTGTGGCCTGGGCATCAGTGCCCAGTCAGGAAGGTGTCCAGAAGAGTTGTGACCCTACGCTTTCCCTCATCAGGAAACATTCCCTGTCCCTAACGTATAGGTACCTTTTGTCTATGCTACTCAGTTGCATAAAGCACGCCAAACGCAGGAGCCAGGGCCTCAAGTAGGCTCTGCCTGACACAAGATGGCCGCCAGAGTCCTATGGGGTGACAGCATCCACCCAGTTTGCTTCCCTAGTGACCAAAGAAACCATAGAGGAACCATGTTTCTCATGATCCCCTCTCTAGCTGCAGGGCCGCTGTGATTGAGCGCCACCTGCAGTGGAAGAAGTAGACTCCACCTGCCTACCTACACTTTACACTAAGACCCAACAGTATATAATGTGCTCAAAGCTATTCAGAGCTCCTGACCCACTCCTTTCACCTTTTGGCCACAGTTGGTGGACCATTGTCTGGATCCGGACCAAGTGACTCTAAACTACAGCAGTTGTGCCACTTAGGAGCCAGATCCCTCTCTCTCTTGCCCCCACACCACCCTGTGGATCACTCTGCTGGTTCTTTCCCCCCAGCTGCTGCCTCTATCATCCTGACAGCAGGGTAGAGGGCAGAAGACACAGCAGTTCTGGACGAAGAGCAAAAGATGGGCAAGTTTTTAAGTAAGCAAGCAGGCGATCGGCTGCTAGAAAGCAGGGTGGTCTTAGTAACCAATCACCAGCTTATTAAAGTGAAAAGTTGGGCAGCGCCCACCTTATGTCCAGAGCTGCCGTGTCTTCTGCCTCTGCCCCGTATAAAATAGGACTCTGAAGGGGGGCTGAGGAGACTGAGGTGCAGGAAAGGGATGTGGAGTGGGGGGGGGGGGGTGAGGACACTGATGTGAAGGGGAAGGGTGTGATATGAAAGGGATTGAAGATGCTGCTGAGAAGGGGTGACTGTAATGTTGGGGGGGGGGGGATTGTGATATGTGAAGAGGCACTTTTCTGTACAGAGGGGGGAGCTGGAATATAAAAGGGGAATCTTGACATTAAGGGGGGACTGTGATATAAAGAGGATGGGGGAGAGCTAAGACGTAAAGGGAGGAATCTTTTCAATGTTATTTTATTGAAAGACGAACAAATGTATTAATCACATTACTGTATATTCTAAACATGTACTGTAGCTTACACAATGCAGTGAGGTAAACATTTACGGAGTATGTGCAATCTGAGGCTTTCTGTCATTAGTATTTCTGATGGAATAGTAGTGAAACACAGTAAAATCACATATCACATAGAAGAGTGAATAATAATATGTGGACGGATTCCAACATATAGTCTAGCTCTAATTATGCGAAGAATTAAGATATAAAGTGGTCCAATCTAAGCGGGGTGGTATGCTGTAGGGATCCCTCATTATCTTACGATATAAAGCTAGTTCACGGATCCAAACTTCACATAGGACCGCAGTTCAGATGCTCGGGTATGTGATTCAAGGTGGGAAGGAGAACATTTAGGGAAAGAAAAGAGAAATACCACAAAATGAAAGGAGTAAGGAGGGTGAAGGGTCACTCCAGCATGGCTATCTGGTAGATGAGGTTGGGTCATCTTCAGCCCATATGGTAAAGTCTTCGGAGTAATGAAATACTGACCATGAAGACCAAGTGATGGAGAACTGTTCCTCCTTCCCAGTTTCCTGGGCCAACAGACGCTCCAGATCTCTAATCCAATCTACTTCAGTAGCCCAATCCCCCAGGGAAGGTACGTCCGTTGATCTCCAATGAGGAGGAATCACCGTCCTAACTGCGGCAAGGAAGTGACGCAGGATATCTTTTTTAATCAACTTGAGGGGTCCTGGGATCATAGATAAGAGGGCTTCCTCTGGTGTGGGCTTAATTGAGGTCGCCATCAGCCTGCAGTGTAAGTCAAAGTCTCTTTGCCAGAGTTTCCGGAGAGAAGGGAAAGTCCACCAAATGTGGAGCATAGTCCCTCTAGAGGACAGACATCGCCAGCAGGCATCTAACAAAGAAGGGTTAAAGCGTTGTATAGTCACAGGGCATATGTACCATCTTGTCAACAGTTTAAACCCTTTTTCTTGAGTCTTAGTTGCTAGAGAAATCTTATGCGTTAGGATGAAGCACTTTTGCTAATCAGCAGGTGAGATGGAGTATTGTAGGTCTGCTTCCCATTTCTGCATGTATGGTGAAAGGTCAGGGGCAGAAATGTAAAGGGAGGAATCTTGATTTGAAGGAAAGGGAACTGTGATGTGAAGGGGGAACTGGTGGTGATGCAAAGGAGAGTGGGAATGAGGACAATGGTGGAAAGGGGGGCTGGGATGTAACGGGTGGAGGGGACTATAATGTGAAGAGGGCTGTGGACAGAGGCAAGAAGGGGACTGTGATAATGAAGAGTCTGAGCCATTGTACAATTCAGACCTCTGCTGGAATAACAGTTTACTGACTGGACCTCCATGAATTTTAATTCAATAACTCTTGTCTACACAGTAACAGTCCCTGGGGGTCTGATTTACCTGCCAGTGTGCCCTGACTTGGTTCCAGGAACTTGTTTCCCAGGTGAGGCAAGAGGAAGCAGCTTACAGATGGAGTGTCCATGACTAGGTTGTACTTTGAATCTTCCCGCATTGTCAGTTTCTGTAGTAAAGAAACAATTGGTTAACAGGTTACAATTATCACTAACATACAATATATAGCAATATATATACAATATATAGCCAAAGGTTTGTGGACACCTGGCCCTCATGCCAAAATGAGTTTATTGGGCATCTCATTTCGAAAACCATCACCATTAATATCAATTTTTCCTCCTTTGTGGTTATAGCATTCTCTAGTGTTCAGTAAAAGGACTTCCACAAGATTTTTGAAGGTGTGTGTGTGGAGATTTTCACCCATTTGTGAGGTCAGGTACTGAGAACACCTGGCTCACAGTCGGCATTCCAACTCATACCAAATGGGTTGAATAGGGTTGGAAGAGCAAAAAGTCTTTGTGTGCTCTCTTATTAACAGGACCCTTCACTGGAAACACCTGAACTTCTCTGAGCTGGCCGCTCAGCTGTTGGCTAATTGCCAGCTCCTATCTCTCTCCACAGTTACTCAGCTGTTGATGATATCCTGCTCATCAGTCCTGCCTACTTAGGCCATCCAGTCCAGAGGAGCTCTGCCTTCGCCTTGGTCAACATCACAGAAACGATCTCCTGCAATCCTGTTCAAGACTTGCTTTGCTGACATCCCTCCTGGCTCCAAACCTTGCTTGCTGTTCCACTACATTGATCCCTGACTTCTGGCTTGGCTGACTATCTGTTCCGGTTACTGAACTTTGGCTATGTTTTGACTACGTTTGTTCTTTTTACTTTTATTATTAAACAAGTGTGATTTAACTGTACTTCTGTCTCAGCCTGATTTCATGGTTTCTGACATGAAGTGGGCCATAACAGGGAAGGGTGAGGCTCGACCCTTACTAGTGAATGCCTGAACAATCGTCTGCTGAATCCAATGTACTTCTGTCTCGGCCTGATTTCATGGTTTCTGATAGGTTCCTAGGCCCGGAGAAAATTAAGAAAGAGGGTATCTATCCCTGTAATACGATGCAAAAGGAAACCTGCAATGGAATATGGAAGGGAATTGGGACTATATGATACCCAGGTAATATTGAGAATGAAAGTAATGTAAAGATAAAAAAATTACAAAGTTTATTATATCAATACATGAAAACCTCAAAAAGAGTAAAAACTTTTTGACAACACTGTTAAAATAAAAAGTCACACAGTAATTTTAATATGATAAATACAAAGGGGTGAGCCCCATGCATGTAAAATATAGCTGAGCTGAGTGAACATAGGGGACGCCAACGTGTTTCAACGAATAAAAAGTCACACAGTAATTTCAATATGATACATACAAAGGGGTGAGCCCCATGCGTGTAAAATATAGCTGAACTGAGTGAACATAAAGACACCAACGCGTTTCAACAAATTGTCTTCTTCAGGGGGAGAAGATGTCCATTTGAGAAGGATATAAATGTATCAACTACAATAGCAGGTGTATTTATAAAAGGAAGGAGCTGTGTGTCTGTGGCTTACCGCTGTGCTATACCAGGTCCCATGCATTTAGTTAGATACTGCTGAATATGAATGGAAAAAGAGATACTGTACATACTCAGTATCAGTATCAGTATCAGGACCAAGAAATAAAGTGAGGTAAAACAAATGAAATAAAAGAAATATGTTTTTCAAACTTATGATTGTAGGAAAAATTCCTATTTTTCTGAGTCCTCCTCCCATTTACCATCATACCTCATGCTCGTGCTGTAGGAAGACATGAACTTCTTCACGGCCACAGTGGTCAGGATCCTTCCAGTCTCTCACCAGAACATCCAAGTGCTGAAAAAAAATCTTAATTTATGAAGTAATGATTTGAGATAAAATCCATCCATCACATAACCCTTTCCACGTCACATAACAATGTAAATATTTGCCAGCACAACACAGCATGCCTGACAAAGGGGTCCTGCGTGCCTCCAAAACGTTGAACTTCTTTGCTGTGATGTATTCTCTCTGGGTTGCTATTAATGCTGTTACAATAGAGGAAAGATTTAGAGGAGTATGCTGTGCTGGATACTTGATTTGCTTACCTTTCATTTGTATTCCCATTTATTTTTCTGTTGCTTTTTTCTGTAATTTTGTTGCTTGCACTATTTGTTTAGTCTTTTCATTAAAGTGATTCTTAAGGTTATGATTAAAAAAATAAATAAATAAAAATAACAAACGTTATACTTACCTGCTCTGTGCAATGGTTACCCTCTCTCCTGACCCCCCACAGCCCTCCTCAATGTACACCCCACTTTGACCTCTACGCAATTCAATATACTACTACAATATACCACAGCTGTGAAGCAAACTATAGTGAAGGCCTGGAACTCCCTTTCTATTCTTATTGTGGAGACTAAAAATAGGGTCACTCAATTCATAATTCAAAAATTGGAGGCCAGCCACTTAGATGGAATACGCAAATGCAAAAGTCTGTCAAAACCCTGGTGACTCGCTTCCTTCCTCCCAAACTTGAACAAGTCCCAACTTTTACTCTAACCATGTCACTGAGTCGCTGGCTAACCAGCATCTTACATTACTTGTCTGCTCATCACTCCTTGGGAACCCTTCACTTACCCTCCCCTCTGTTTTTTTATTTTCCTTCTTTTCCCTAGCTTTCTTTACTATCTCTTCATTATTTCCTCTCCTGTGGTCGGTATCTTGGTACTGGTATTTGGGACATTCACGCTTGCTCAACTGTCTCTTTCATAATTTGTGTTGCTTACCTTTTGGGTAGATATACCTACTGGCTCCCACGGCTACAATTGATATTTCTTTTTAATAGACTCACAGCTTTGGTATGTCTATTCCTTAGGCCACCTTTCTACTTGGTATCTGCCCCTTGGAGCATACTTCTCTGTTCAATTTTACCTATTGTATGTCTTGCTCATGATGTATCTTGATGTGAATTTTTCTACGAGTACCAAGTACCCTTTTGGGTTTTATCCTGCCACAATGTTGTATTGTTTTACTTTCTTGCAATAAAATGTTTTTACTTACTAGAATCCCTATCCATTTGAAAAGAACCACTATATTCTAAACTCTGCCATATCCCTGTCTGGCGTGACAGTATCACAGACATCTTATGCCGCGTACACACAAGCGGTTTAGCCGTCGTAATAAACTCCGATGGAATTCCATTCAAGCGGTCTTGCCTACACACGATCAACCCAATGTCCGACCGTCCAGAACTCGGTGACGTACAACACTTACAACGGGACTAGAAAAAGGAAGTTCAATAGCCAGTAGCCCATAGCTTCCGTCTCTTACTTGCTTCAGAGCATGCATGTTTTTTGGTCCGTCGGACCAGCATACAGACGAGCGGTTTTCCCGATAGGAATTGGGTTCAAACATGTTCCATTTCTAGGTTCGACAGATCTTTCGAAAGGAAAAGTCAGATGACACACACACACGATCGGTGTATACGACGAAAAGCTTCCGTCGGACTTTTTCTGTCGGACAGTACGCGGCATTAGAAGTCTCTGTAGCCAGTTGTTTGGCTAAGACTGGAGAGTAAGAGAAACACTGGTTGCAGCTGCTTTCTACAGCAGCTACCCTGCAGTGCTGAACTGGTAATAGCTATATCAGCAAGAGAAGGGAGCTGCTGAGCAGGAAGAGTTCAACAGACTGAGTCAGGCAGCACTGCACTGTGGGAATTGTAGTCCTGAGGTCTACTTCTCTGTGAGTGCTGCATGTGAAGAATTATTTTGGTTTATGAGCCAGATTATTAAGTTGTTTTTATATTATGTTGGTATTAGGTTAGCTATGTTTTTAAAGTATAGCTGTTTTATTTGGTATTACTTGTTATTGGTAATTTTATTGTTGTTATTGTGTCATGCTTCCATTCATTATTGTGATTTTGTGTTGCTTTCATTGAATGTAACTGTATCTTAACAATTTCTCTTTGGGGTTAATAAAGTAATCTGAATCTGAGACTCGACTGTAATCAAGAGCTTTTGAACTACATTTCCCAAAGGGAGATTGCCAGGAAGAGGAAAGAGCTTAATTTTCTCAGGCCGTACAGAACACAACTTTCTCCTGTCGTGAGGGAGAATGGATAGTGCACATCTCTGTCCAGTGTGCACCATCACTGCAGCATATCAGCGACCTGAGTGGGGTCCAGAGTGCTGAGTTTGGGAGTGCTGACAGCTAGAGTAACCTGGGTGCAGAGCAGAGAGTAGACTAATTGTGTGTGACCGGATGATGAGCTGCAATACCTCTGGAACTGGTGAGCTGCTGCTGTGAGGATTTACTACTTGCTGCTAGAGATACTGAGCCCTTTGGGAACTGATCATACAGCCATCTAGTAGCTTTATTGTTGCCTGCAGGCTTCAGGCTTAACTGGGATTATTCTCATGTGCACCAACGGTTCAACTGGACCCCAACGCTAACAGGCTGAAGA
Organism: Aquarana catesbeiana; assembly: GCF_042186555.1. NCBI lineage: Eukaryota > Metazoa > Chordata > Amphibia > Anura > Ranidae > Aquarana > Aquarana catesbeiana. Next base: position 32,276,845 of record NC_133329.1, on the reverse strand, counting down.
GTTAGGACTAAAGACTGTCCCTTTACAGCTGCTACACAGAGACCTTTGCTTATTGCCTATGCTAAGAGATACCTCTCAGGGGACTTTGCATCATATCCTAGCCATCCTCATAGAGTGCACTCTAGACTAGTTATAGTATTATAATTCACACTGCAGTAAATGCTTATATGCACTGTTTATTGCTGACTTTGCTGATGTATGTGTTAATTCCAGTCTAGTGGTAAAGAACTCTATTCTAAGTTATATTGATAATGTGATTATACTATCTATCAGGTTGTGTCTGAACCTACCTTCTGTATGCTCATTTATGGTCATAACACTATTGACTCTAACCCATACCAATACATTGAGTTCATTTACCACTAAAGAGTCTTGTGTCTCTTTCCTGATACTAATTTACAGTTGAGTTAAAGGAATCCACAGTTGTGTTCCTATAAGTGCATGCAGTAACTTTCATTCAACCAGGCGTGCCAGAGGGGCTGAGGTTGTACTTGGAGTTGAGGAGCAGAGCAGAGAACCCAAATTGCCAATCTGCTCCTTTTGGAGGTAGTGCTACATCAGGATTGCTACAACAGATACTCTGGGTCTTTTGGGTAGAAACAAGGTAGTGGCAGCCATGATTTGTGTGTGTAATAGATTTAACTGGGGAGTTAACTGATCCTAGTGGTGATCACTCTCATTCTGCAGGCATTTAGGTTGCTGTTCTGTAACCCTACACATTTTCTGTGTAGGATGATGTTCGGAGCACCATCATCACATTCTGACAGCAGTGGTGAATTTGGAGACTGCCACTGTCACATAGGAAGTTTAGTCCCTTGTAAAAGACCTCTATGAGATAATAAACTGCTTCATTTACCTGCAGATGTTGTGGTAAAGATGAATCTCTCATCAGCTTGGACCAATTAACAAACATCTGGAAAGATCAACGAGAAGAAAAAAAAACAAGATATACTAATGAGATTCTCTTACATAATGGGTTGTTATTACATTGAGTATGGTTGATCAAACTAATATTTTACACCAAGGTAGATATGATGTTATAGTTTTACAGCAGGCCTGCAATGTAAATCAGAAATGAAGAGGAGCATGAGAGGTAATCATTTTGAGGAAACCCTTCAAAAAAGAGGTGGTGTCCAATAATGGTGGCCTTATATCGAAATACTTATCAATCTGCATCACATGAGCTTTTGCATTCTTGGAATAGTGGCTTAACTCATAAAGGATCTGCCGTTAACTTCACTTTATTTTCACAGTTTTCTGACCTTTTACAATTGGTAAACATTTTTACCTGACACTGCCTGAGGAATATTACAAATAGTATGGATTGGTGCAGCTACTTTAGCCCATGGAGTCCAATGTATGTCAAGGTTTCACCATTGAACCATTGTAAAGAGTTATTATTTTGGCTTTGTAAGGTGCCAGGTTGCCTTTGCCACAAAGTCGTACACAGGTACTAACCACAATGACAGCGATAGTCACAAAATAGGACACCAAAATGCCACAAATGACCAAAAGGATTTTTTTATTTGCTAAGGGATTTTACTAGTGCACCGAGCAAAATTTGTGCTTACCGTTACAGTGGATGTCAATGTCATAAACATGTCTGAATATGCCTTTGTTGCATTCTGCATTTTAAAGAGGAAGTAAACCCTGGTGGGTTTTACTTCCTCTTTATTTCCCTGCAAAGTTAAAGCATAAGGGGCTACTATGCATCGCGCTCGGCTTTTTCGTAAATATCTCCTAAACTGTGGAGGCTTAGGAGATCTTTCCAGCACCTACAGGTAAGCCTTAACATAGGCTTACCTGTAGGTAAAAGTGGTTGTACAGGGTGTACAACCACTTTAAGTAACAGCGTAACAGTAACAGTGTGGGCACACACCTGGTTAAATGTGGGAAATATAACCACATAGAGGGAGGACCATTGACTATCCATTAAAGTTACCCAATTTGTATTATTTATTAAACCATGGGATCTCATAGACCACTTACCTCCAGATAATCCAGTTCTGTGGTGTTCAGAGTTGCATTCACATTTATAATCTGCAGAATACATATAAGATGACACATTATTATCAACAGATACCTCAGAACATTACTGGAGAATTTAATATACCATAGATGAAATCTAGAATCTAATACCAGATGTGAGCTGAGTAGCATAGACAGTGCAGAAAGTTTAAGGCAGGTCTCCCGGTCACCCTCGATATCCAGCGAGCCCTCCGTGTCCAGGACAAATACCGCCATCTGTGAGGAGAAGGTAAATGGTCACCAAAGCAATCAATAAACCAATCTCAAAGGACACGCCTTAGACTATATCAGATTTTGAATAGATGGTTTCACTAAAAAAAAAAAAAAAAAAAAAAAAAATTGATACTGTACTTCTATTATATCCAACTGTGCTTAACAAACTGTGAATTTGACCAAAGCTTATTTGTAAGTTGTCTGTGAAGATTCTCATTTATCCAGATCATGGTATAGCTTTTAGTACTTAATCATATTAAACTGGACTTCTTCTGTGATACTGATGAAATGTTACCACTGATCCTAGTGGCTCTTAGTTCTAAGGAGTGTCAGGAACATACCCCAGCATTCATACAGTTACCCATGTGACTATAATTCATGGGTATGTACCTGACACTCACAGTTGAATTCAAAACATTACAGAATAAGTTCAGTTGAATGCGATGCATATGTAATGTATGGTTTTCTTACCTGTCACACTGTGTCTGTTTACCAATATCCAAGATAGGTAAGATTGCAATTACAATTTTACCCTTCCAACCTATCCTCTGGGCCAATGAAACAGGAAAGAGCCCAACCTCCACCCCACAACCCAGAACCAGTTTTAGAAGGACATGCACTTTTTTGTACCTGTTGCTCCTATATTTCAGGTACTGAACCTGTGCTGGATAGTGATGATTGTGATGACCCTACTATCATTGCCTATAGGGTTACCAGCTCTGTGTTGGCTTGGCACTGACTTCTCTTAGTATTATTTCTTGGGATGGGTGGAGGACCTCCTCCTATACCACTGCAAGCAAGCAATTTATCTAAAGACAAATTAAGAGCCACAGATGGATTGGCAGTGATCCTGAGATGATCCACATGTACAATTCAGATTTGCTGTCTATTTGTTCTAGCAGTCATTGCAGCACCAGAGAGGCTTTGAGATTTTCTTTGTGAGAAAGCTTGGATAATGGCAGGACTACATCCCTAATAACTTGTCCATCTTTATATATGATAAGATAGCAGCCTATATAATTTAACAAAAAGCGTCTCCGTCGAACCTTCTCCCCATTCCTCTCCAAGATGAAGGGTTTGTTCCAGATCCAGATCCCCTTTGTTACACTGTCAATACCACCTCTCCATTCAAACCCTGTGAGGGGTTCATCATCCTGCTCCAGACTGACCGGCTGGCCTCTCTCCTACAAAGGAAAATCATCATCAATTCTACACACTTAATCTGTAAAAAAACAAAAGTAGGTTTTATAAAGCAGCTTCATGTAAACAGTAGGTTGAAGCTGAACTTCAGGCAGATATGACAAACACATATTAATGAAGAATTCCAGGTATAGACATTTTTACTAAATTACATTTATTCCAGCTTGGACCAATTTAACTATGTATATGCCATACCTGGCCGAAGCCCCTGGAAGCTGGAAATCACTGATGCAGACACTGCTACTATAGTGATCTCCACTTGCCTCCGTGTCCTGTGCTGAGCGGCTGCCCTGCTGCATTCAAAATACAAGAGATAGGCTGCTAAACATGGGAGCCATTCAGAGAATGCATTTTCTCAATGAATGCAAAGCAGTCTCTGATGGATGAGGTGGAAAGGTGGGGTGGTGACATCACAATCCTCACCTCATCCAATCAGAGAAGGCTTTGCATTTTGCATTCATTGAGAAAATGTATTCTCTGAATGGCACCTACCTCCTGAGTTCACAATGCAGAACTCTCTGGATGGGTTTACCCACCAGGCAGTGAAGGGCTCTCAGGATATATGGACGGGTTTACTCACCAGGCAGTAATAGGCTCTCAGGATATATGGATGGGTTTACCAACAAGGCAGTGAAGAGCTCTCAGGATATATGGATGGGTTTACCAACAAGGCAGTGAAGGGCTCTCAGGATATGATATGGATAGGTTTACTCACAAGGCAGTGAAGGACTCTCAGGATATGATATGGACGGGTTTACTCGCCAGGCAGTGAAGGGCTCTCAGGATACGATATCGATGGGTTTACTTACCAGGTAGTGAAGGGCTCTCAGGATATGATATGGATGGGTTTACTTACCAGGTAGTGAAGGGCTCTCAGGATATGATATGGACTGGTTTACCCACCAGGCAGTGAAGGGCTCTCAGGATATGATATGGACGGGTTTACCCACCAGGCAGTGAAGGGCTCTCAGGATATATGGACGAGTTTACCCACCAGGCAGTAATAGGCTCTCAGGATATATGGATGGGTTAACCAACAAGGCAGTGAAGGGCTCTCAGGATATGATATGGATGGGTTTACCCACCAGGCAGTGAAGGGCTCTCAGGATATGATATGGATGGGTTTACCCATCAGGCAGTGAAAGGCTCTCAGGATATGATATGGACGGGTTTACCCACCAGGCAGTGAAGGGCTCTCAGAATACGATATGGATGGTTTTACCCACCAGGCAGTGAAGGGCTCTCAGGATATGATATGGACGGGTTTACCCACCAGACAGTGAAGAGCTCTCAGGATATGATATGGACGGGTTTACTCACCAGGCAGTGAAGGGCTCTCAGGATATGATATGGACAGGTTTACCCACCAGGCAGTGAAGGGCTCTCAGGATATATGGACGGGTTTACTCACCAGGCAGTAATAGGCTCTCAGGATATATGGATGGGTTTGCCAACAAGGCAGTGAAGAGCTCTCAGGATATATGGACGGGTTTACTCACCAGGCAGTAATAGGCTCTCAGGATATATGGACGGGTTTACCAACAAGGCAGTGAAGAGCTCTCAGGATATATGGATGGGTTTACCAACAAGGCAGTGAAGGGCTCTCAGGATATGATATGGATGGGTTTACTCGCCAGGCAGTGAAGGGCTCCCAGGATACGATATCGATGGGTTTACTTACCAGGTAGTGAAGGGCTCTCAGGATATGATATGGACTGGTTTACCCATCAGGCAGTGAAGGGCTCTCAGGATATGATATGGACTGGTTTACCCATCAGGCAGTGAAGGGCTCTCAGGATATGATATGGACGGGTTTACCCACCAGGCAGTGAAGGGCTCTCAGGATATATGGACGGGTTTACTCACCAGGCAGTAATAGGCTCTCAGGATATATGGATGGGTTTACCAACAAGGCAGTGAAGGGCTCTCAGGATATGATATGGATGGTTTTACCCACCAGGCAGTGAAGGGCTCTCAGGATATGATATGGACGGGTTTACCCACCAGACAGTGAAAAGCTCTCAGGATATGATATGGACGGGTTTACTCACCAGGCAGTGAAGGGCTCTCAGAATACGATATGGATGGTTTTACCCACCAGGCAGTGAAGGGCTCTCAGGATATGATATGGACGGGTTTACCCATCAGGCAGTGAAAGGCTCTCAGGATATGATATGGATGGGTTTACCCATCAGGCAGTGAAAGGCTCTCAGGATATGATATGGATGGTTTTACCCACCAGACAGTGAAAAGCTCTCAGGATACGATATGGACGGGTTTACTCACCAGGCAGTGAAGGGCTCTCAGAATACGATATGGATGGTTTTACCCACCAGGCAGTGAAGGGCTCTCAGGATATGATATGGACGGGTTTACTCACCAGGCAGTGAAGGGCTCTCAGGATATAATTCAGTAGAGTGGACTTTCCTTTCCGCCTCTCACCAGTCCCACAGATAAGGTACAGGGGGTACTTTGACACCTTCTTGTGCAGGAAGCAACTCTGTACCACTCTCTCATTCAGCTGCAGTTTTCCATCACTATCTGTGTACACCAACTGAAGGGCTGAAGGTGGAATCTAATCATATATAAAAAGTCTTCAGTTATATGGGGGGTGTTCATTTTTATTTTCTTCTTATAACTGTTTATTTAAGGTAATTTACAGAGAGAGAATATAAAAACTGTACATACAGGGTAAGAGAACAAGGTGCAGTTTACTCAGGGTGTTTACAAAGCAGCAAATACTGCCAGAGAGGTGAGATTTTGGTGAAGGCCAGAAAGGGGCAGAGGATAGAATGGAAGAGAGTGGAAAAAAGAAAGAAGACAAAAAGACAGGGGAAATGTCCAGTCACTGGAAACCTCAGTGCCAGCAAGGTTACTCAAAGTGTCATTATATATCTGACTTAATGAGACTCCAGGGTTCCCATATGGCATTGAAAATATCTGGGTTGTCATGGAGTTTGGCCGATAAGAGTTCCATCAGTTGGATCTCACCAATACATGTATAGAGTTCTTTTTTGCAAGGGTGGATATGTTCTTTTCCAATGCAGTGTTTTAGGGCATTTCATTACAGTCAGGATATGAGATATGAATTAGTTAGACTTGGGGAAAATGATGGTTAGGAGTACTCCTAAGGGCTAATGTAACGCATCTGAAGAATTTGGTCTGTCAGTGAGTTGAGAAATCCAAGACATCACAGCATGCCAAAATGGTGTATTTTTGTGACAGGTGCAAAAGAGGTGGTGTAAAGCACCTACTGAGTCTCCACATCTCCAGCATAGGTTGGAGGTGGAGAAGTAGATTGAATGAAGACATTCTTGTGTGTAATACTAGCAGGAGACAATTTTAAAGGAGTTCTCTTGATAGAACCTAGCTAGGCCTACATCCTATAGTTGGCCATGTTGTATAGCCGAGTTCCTGATTGGTTTCCCAGTGGAGCATGTAGTTATTTTTCCAAAATGGGTCACTTGTCGGAGCTATTAAGAATTTATAAATATCAGAGATTAGCCTCTTTTCTAGGTGGACCTTACAAGTTAGTTCAAAAGGTGTACATGGTGAAAACTGTTGGGTTGGTGAGAGAGTTTGAGTGCAGTAGAAGATCTGCAAGTATGATAAAAAGGCTTTGGAAGGGATCGAGTATTTGTCTTCAGAAAAGGAAAGCAACCTCTTACTCACTCCATTCATCAATTATCCTTGCCTAAAAATAGAACACTGACTCCAGGGCTGAACCATAGGCTGTGTAAACTATCAGGTATAGTTGGGTTAAAAATGGAAAGAGGTTCAAAGTTTTGTTACCTCCATGCATTCATGCAGCTCCCCTAAAACTTACCTGAGCCCCATCCCTATCCAGTGATGTGCACGGGAGCCTCGGCTCTCCCAGGCCTCTCCCTCCTCATTGGCTGAGACAGCAGCGATAGCCATTGGCTCCCGCTATTGTCAATCACAGCCAGTGAGCCAATGAGTAGAAAGTGGGGGCGGGGGCGAGCTGCGCTCTGTTTGTGAATGGGAGGATCTTGGACATCATTAACTGCTTCCCGCCTGCGTCGTTGTAAAATGACGACCAGACAGGAACCCTATTGTTCTGGGTGGACGTCATATGACATCCCCCCTAGAATTGGCCACGCTCCGGCCCGATCTGTCACCCACTATGTCCACCGGATACAGGGGATGACTAATCAGTGTACCGGCCCAGTGCCGGTGCCATGTGATTGCTGTGACCAATCACAGCAGATCACATGACATATCACATGACAGTTGTAAACAATGGAAGGCTTAATTTCATGACATTCATTGTGTAAAATTGTGTCGAAAGCTGTGATTGGTCACAGTGATCACATGGTACAGACAGGGCCCATCTGTAGCATGTGATTAGCTGTGGCCAATCGCAGCTAATAACAATACACAGTGAAAATACACTTTCATTAAGTAAAAATGTTTGCTTATAGCAGGTAAATTCACTGCTATAAGCAATAATAAGAGCACTATTATTTTATTGTTTATAGTATTTATCAGTTTCAGTCTAGTAGGCCTTCATTTTATATGAATTTTGTATTTATGCATAAAATGTTTACAGATGTCAGACATCCTCTGGGGTATTTTAAATACTCTATTTTGTGCTAGAAAAGGAGGGTTGGTGATCCTCCGATCTTCATAGAATGTATAAAAGGTACTTTCATTATTTATTTCATGTTTATTTTGTTTAGATATTTTACTTATTTTAGAATTGCAGCTGGTCAGCTGCCCTCACATGAGTGTATGACAGTGTATGAGGAGTGGCAGTTTATTCCAGAGTTCTCAGAGGATGCCAATTATATTGTATGATGGATGTTTTACTCCAGAGCCTCCAGCAGATGTCAGTAGTTGAGATGGAGATGAGGATAAGGTATAAAATGTGATGACATGAGGGGCTTGGTTGGTTTCCTGCTGATGAAGCCCATACTGAGGGGCGTAACACGTGTTGACATTAGCATTTACATTTACAAGCCAAGACCGCTGGATGGCGAGACTGGAAGGCTTTGGAAAGGCTATGTTTTTGTCAGGGCTGGGCTCAGCCCTTCCTTCTCTGAGCTGGCCGCTCAGCTGTCGGCTAATTGCCTGCTCCTATCTCTCCACAGTTACTCAGCTGTTGATGATCCAGCCTACTTAAGCCGTCCAGTCCAGTGGAGCTCTGCCTTCGCCTTGGTCAACATCGCAGAAACTATCTCCTGTGATCCTGTTCAAGACTTGCTTTGCTGACATCCCTTCTGGCTCCAGATCCTGCTTGCTGTTCCACTACATTGATCCCTGACTTCTGGCTTGGCTGACTATCTGTTCCGGTTACTGAACTTTGGCTATGTTTTGGCTACGTTGTTCTTTTTACATTTATTATTAAACAAGTGTGATTTAACTGTACTTCTGTCTCTGATTTCATGGTTTCTGACAGTTTTAGTGCTGTATGGCACAGTGAAGTACTTTTATATATGTAAGTGTGTTTTTATCAGTATACCTACTATTTTAATAAACCAGTGAGCACTATAAGTCCCTTTTGTCTAATACAGTGTTTCTCAAGCTTTTTTCAGTCAAGGCACCCTTTAAAAATGATGGACAGTCTTGAGGCACCCCATTCTAAAATGTAAAAACTATTGTAAAAGTTTTGTTTCTCTTCTCCCTCAATTTTTCTCTATCACTCAGCTAATGTAACCCCAATGCTGATGGAGAGGGGAAGGGGAGGGTCAAACAAGGATGCTATGCAGGCGACTGACATCCTCCTTTTCAACTGATTATGCCAATGGTCAATAGGATGCCGGCAGCTAAAAGGCTGTAATGGTGTCCAAATGCAACCTGTGGCTTTGTGTCTCAAAACGGCAGGCTTGTATACAATTTTGAGTAATTTTTTGGCATTTTGCCAAGGCACCCCTGAAGAAACTTCAAGGCCCCCCAGGTTGCCTGGGCATCCTGTTTGAAAAAGCCTGATTTATTATATGATGTGTGCGAGGAACTTTGCTCATAAATGAGAAGCATAGGAGCCATTTGTGAAGGGGTGTGAGGAGGAATCATTTAACCACTTGCTGACCCACCACAGTACATATACTGCAGTACGTATACACATACTGTACATGTACGTCATATTGCTTGCTAAGGTTTAGGGTCATGCAGTGGATTGCGGATCCTGATACTCAGGGTCTGGTGATCATGTGATTGCATAGCAGTCACATGATCACAATGTCAACAATTCATTCATAACAGTAGTGTTTCCTATTTCCCCATAGCTATCACATGGTACCTGGGCCAATCACAGCATCCTGTACCATGTAAATAGCTGTAGCCAATCAGAGATGACCAGTGTTCACAGCTGTCATGAATGAAACTCATTCATGACAGTTGAAAACATAATTTGTAGACTCTATAACTTTTACACAAACCAATTAATATACACCTATTGGGATTTTTTTTTGTACCAAAGATATGTGGCAGAATAAATTTTGGCCTACATTTATGAAGAAATTTTATTGTATATGTTTTATAACGAAGTAGAAATTGACTATATTATTTATTTTATTTTTATTTAATTGAATCATAGATGTGGTTATAATAATTATAACACTTTGATATTAGCACTGGAACTTACACCTCCAGTCCTGACAGGAACTTTTTCCACTTTGTTATACTCAAATATAGAAGAACGTTCCACTCTCTCTCACCTGTCTGATCCACATTTTCTTGACAGCCTGTTGGATCTTGGTCAACATGGTCAACATGATCTTCAGCCAGTTGGCAGGCGTGAAAAGCATGGTATATCTAAGTGTAAAAAGGGATGAAATCAAATTATTTCTACATAAGGAGAATACTGTATGTCTGTATCCTATATCTTAATATACAAGGTCCTCAATTTGAGTAGAAACATCTGAACTAGCCAGTGTATCAGCCTTGTGACTTAGTTGTTTTCCACATCTCTGGAATGGGTGAATTAGAAATAGTGATACCTAAAGCAGTGTGACACCCTGCCAATGTGAAAATAGTTGTAGAAAGAACACAAAGTTCGCACAATTGCAGAATGAAGTACTCCAGAGTAAACTCTACCTGTAGAGCTTTCTCCGGATTTTGGTATTCCTTGATTTGGCTCCATAGTTTGGAGATTTCAAAGTGCTTTAGGATGGAAAAAAATTCCAACCCAGTGTTGAGGTCTTACGGGATTGTTACGTACCTCTCTATGTGGAGCCTGAGATAATGAGGGTGGCCTCTTGCACAGTTCCAGTGCAAGCAGCCCTGGATAGTGGAACAGAGACTCCGGGATTCAAGTTTGAATAGGCCGCTTGTCAGCCGTGTGCACATGCTCATACATGCAGGCAAATGAGCAATCTGTATTTTATGCCTATGCGCACGCGCATAACATTAGCCAAACAGCATGTTCTAGCCTGATGGCTGGTACCACATTCCTGATGTAGCAAGGTCCCAGACCCCCAAGGGCCTAATGGTGACCTCCAGAGTCAGGGATAGCTGACATCTGTCTTTGTAGAGTGGGTTACAAGGCATGGTGGGTGTGATGCAAGATGGAGTGATGGGCGCCATACACTTTTTGAATACAAAAGAGATTTATTGTCTCTTAACAGAACTGTGGGAGAGCGGGTTAGGGCCAGGACACCCTTAAGTAGATGCAATGATAATTGGCAGACTCCGCGACTTCCATAGATAAACAGTTATACAGTGGAAGGCCTCCAGCCGGACACCACTTCTGTATAGGAAGGACCGCTGTCTCCTATGGCAACAATTTTGTAACATTCACTATCGGTAGTTGTATTAAACCATTGGTAACACAAGTAGTTCTCCTCGCACTCTACAGTCTCTCACTGTAGGTCTTTACTCACCAAGCTCCCAGTCTCTCTCAAGATAAATAGGCTCTCCCAGCAGGCCAAGGGGCTAAAGAAACCCCCGCCAATTGGCTGAGATACATTGCATACTAGCACACTATGACATACTTACCTTAGAACGAAGCCCTTCCAGCGGCGTCTGCACACGGCAGTGATGGCTGACATCTTCCCCGGTGTTTGTTTCGGGTTTGTGGGCTCCGGCGCTGTCTTTACTCACCAAGCTCCCAGTCTCTCTCAAGACTCTCAGATCCAATAGCCATTGGATCCCATAAGCTCTTCCACTTCCATAACTTGGTATCTTCCTCAAGCGTCACCCCCGCTTCCCTGCTGGGTCCCTGGCTTGGCACTCACAGATACTTCTCAAGCGTCACCTCTGCTGACCCGCTAGGTCCTTGGCTTGGCACTTACTGATGCTTCTCAAGTTTAACCTACTGCTTACCTGCTTGGTCCCTGGCTTAGTACTTGCTGAAGTTTTCCCAATTCTTCACCGTCCCCGGTTGGTGAGAAGACTGCTCTGGTACTGGCTCCAGCTTACTCACAGTGGTCTTTGGTAACAAGATGGATGGTCCTTTAGTGGCAACAGCTTCACCTCTACTTCCGACCACAACTGGTTTCCCGTCCGGCTGAACTGTTACTCTCGGTTGGACTCCAATCCTGCAGTCCGAACCCTGCGCTGCTTCTCCTGCTTCTGGATAGGCCCACAGACAGCCTAACAGCCAGATGTCCTCGGCGTAAGCCTCAGGCTTCCGGCCTAGCAGCCTGGGGCAGCATTACACACGTCCACCCAGACAGTCGACCAGGTGGAACAGAACCCCGATCACCTGACCCCACCCAAATAAACAGGCTCTCCCAGCAGGCCAAGGGGCTAAAGAAAGCCCCGCCAATTGGCTGAGATACATTGCATACTAGCACACTATGAAATTCTTACATTAGAATGAAGCCCTTCCAGTGGCATCCACACACGGCAGTAATAGCTGACATCTTCCCCGGTGTTTCTTCCGGGTTGCAAAAAAAAAACAACAAGGAATTGGTCGCACACGGGAACTCCAAATTATCTTGATGTCATCTTTATTGTCAAAAGGGTCAGACAGATACAGGCAATGGTAGACATTTCACAAACGATAGCTTGCTTATTCACAACCCAAGCAAGCAAGCTATCGCTTGTGAAACGTCTACCATTTTCTGAATCTGTCTGACAGTTCCAGTGTGCGACCAATTCCTTGTTTTGTTCGTCTTCCACAGTGGTGAGCCAAGGTCTGCACCTGTGATCCACCCCGCACCTGATTTTGCCTGGAGCGGTGTGCTTCTCTTTGTTCTTTGCTGTTTCTTCCAGGTTCGTGGGCTCCGGCACTGTGAGTGGCCGGAGCCGCAATGACGTCACTCCCGTGCATGCATGCGGGAGCCACCATTTCCAGCATGGGCTCTGAAGGTCTGGCACTGTAAGCCAGACATTCAGAGTGCATGTACCGATGATGTAATTGTCTGTATGCACATTGAATATTTCCTAAACTGTGAAAGCTAAGGAGATATTTCCAGTACCTACAGGTAAGCCTTATTATATGCTTACCTGTAGGTACAAATGGTGTAACAGGGTTTACAACCACTTTCATGTATTAAAGTGCGATGCACACATAACATAAAGACATGGTCACTCAGCATGCTCAGCAGGCTCACACAACTCATAGTAAGAATTCTGTGTGCTGTGTGACTCATTTGGAGTTATGCTGACTGGCACAGCTCACATGTTACAGATCATCAGCTGTGGTTGCTGTTCTCAGCCCCCTCCTTCCCTCATTCTGAAAGGGGAGGATCTTTGACAATTAATTGCATCAGATTTACGTTCATAATTCGATCCATTGGAACTCTGCAGTGAGTTGTTTCACTGATTTGAATCAGTGACTTAGTAGCCAAGCCTAGCTGCTGCACCAGCTCCTGTGGTCCCAGAGGGTGGTACTGGAAGTAGTGCAGAGAGCAGGAGCTGAAGGAGGGAGCACAAGAGTGAGAGCATGTGGCTGGATCAGGAGGTGAGATCCTGTGTTGAGTCTGTTGTATGGCACCGGTGGTGTAGAGTGCGGGGGTAGGGGAAGCAGGGGCAGAGAACAGGAGCACGTGGCTGGATCAGGAGGTGAGATCCTGTGTTGGGTCTGTTGTATGGTAGCGGTGGTGTAGAGTGCGGAGGTAGGGGAAGCAGGGGCAGAGAACAGGAGCATGTGGCTGGATCAGGAGGTGAGATCCTGTGTTGGGTCTGTTGTATGGTAGTGGTGGTGCAGAGTACGGGGGTAGAAGGGAAGCAGGGGCAGAGAACAGGAGCTTGTGGCTGGATCAGGAGGTGAGATCCTGTGTTGAGTCTGTTGTATGGTAGTGGTGGTGCAGAGTACGGGGGTAGAAGGGAAGCAGGGGCAGAGAACAGGAGCATGTGGCTGGATCAGGAGGTGAGATCCTGTGTTGGGTCTGTTGTATGGTAGTGGTGGTGCAGAGTACGGGGGTAGAAGGCAAGCAGGGGCAGAGAACAGGAGCATGTGGCTGGATCAGGAGGTGAGATCCTGTGTTGAGTCTGTTGTATGGCAGTGGTGGTTCAGAGTATGGGAGTTAGGGGGAGGCAGGGGCATAGAGTGGGAGCACATGGTTTGGATCAGGAGGTGAGATCCTGTGCTGAGTCTGTTGTATGGCAGCGGTGGTGTAGAGTGTGGGGGTTAGGGGGAAGCAGGGGCAGAGAACGGGAGCATGTGGCTGGATCAGGATGTGAGATCCTGTGTTGAGTCTGTTGTATTGTAGCGGTGGTGCAGAGTGCGGGGGTTAGGGGGAGAAAGGTGACATAGAATGGGAGCACATGGCTGGATTAGGAGGTGATTTCCTATGTATATGCAGTGAATACAAACTGTGGGGAGGGGGGAGCAGAGAAAGGGAGCAGATGGCTGTATGTAGGAGATGACATTCTGTGGGTGGCATCGGTGACCGCAGAGAGGTTGAGCACGCAGCTGGGTCCGACTAGGAGGTGAGGTCATAGTAGCTTTATGTTATGCCATAACTGTACATAAAGCTACAATACCTGTAATCTCACCTCCTGCTATATTTAGTCTGATCCAACTGCATGCTCCCCCTCTCCAATCAGCACTGCCATAGACAGGATGTCACCTATTAGTCCCTTCCTTTCATTCTGGGTACCTTTTATCCTGGCTGAGTATCCATAACAGGGGAGTTCTACCTGATGATCTTATGTTAAAGCTGCAATTCCTGGTCACCATTAATAAGCCTGAAGTGACCCCTAGACTGAAAAGCTGGGGGTCCATTCCATCCGGTGAGTGGGGACACAGGAGGGGGTGTTGTGGTACACCTTGAAAACACTGGAGCACTTGACACTTTTGTTGGATTGGAGCACATCAGTCACTTTATATGAATAAGACATTTTTTTCACTTTCATTAATGTTGTGTTTGCTAGCGCTGTAATTTATATTACCATTGTTTGATTATCTTGTTTGATTTACACAGTTTTGGTATATTTGAGGTGTGTTTACATTTATGTTATTTACCTATTTTTAAATAAAGTACATTATTTTACATTTTACTTGTGCCTGGTATTCTCTGCGGCAGACCACACATTTTTGGTCACACCGGTTCCTGACAGCCACCAATCAGTTCATGCTCTCACCTTACACTCAGACCTGTTCACAGGTCTCAATACACCTTCCTGGTGTTTTATCTCATGGTAAAATACTCTCCAAATTCTTCAATAATCCACCACGTGAGGTAATGCACTTATAGGATCTTCAAGATCTTCTATAGCTCTTCAGTATTCAAATTTGGCTCAAAGAGTTACAGAAAGGCCATCATAGTGCTTTACCATTCAAATGCTTCAAATTTTATTTAAAATACCAAAAAAACTCACATTTGGTAGTGTACTAAAATCTGTGCATACAGATATACAGCTTGCCAGGGTTAAATCACATTGCCCCCTTAAGACTCTAAGGCAGCCTTTCTCCACCTTTTCAACACAGAGGTTCCAATCCCAGGGAACCCCTGTTAAAAATGACTATATCTACAACCCCTGAAACATTAGTGTGATGGTCAGTGGGAAGAATGCTCCTTACACTTGTGGTCATTGGGAAGAATTGACCCCTTACATACAGCTACAAAGATCAATGGTGTCAGTGGGAACTTATCTGAGAGGCAGAAATTGCTGATTGCTGAAGGAACCTCTAGCAACCTCTGAGGAACCCTTAGGTTCTATGGAACCCTGGTTGAGAAACCCTACTCTAAAGGGAATCAGCATTTCAGTAAATCAAGCCGTAGCACATCACTTCCTGTCTAGCGTGATGACATTATAGACTCTGTTCTCTACGCATTTCATCACCAGTCACATGCCTTTCTCAAGGAGAAGGCTTTTGAATAAGGTAGCGCTGCACCTTTTTGTTTTAATTTTTTTGAAGGTGTGGGAAAACACAACAGTGCACAGCTGCAAGCCTTTCACACATTTACTTTACATATTCAGACTACCAGTATTCCTTGTTACACAGATAGTAGCATGGTGATTACCTTAATATATTCTACCTTGTAAAAAAAGAGAAGTATGGGCAAATCTTTTTTTGGTTTTATGCCAATTTATGCTCATAGGTCTATGGTACTATAGTACTCCTGTAGTCCCAAGTCCACATTTGTCCACTAACAGCTGATGGGGCAGAGCCCTGCCAAGCTTGGGAAGTATCCTGGAAACATTGTCTAGATCAGGGATCTCCAAACTGCGACCCGAGGGTCAGATGTGTCCCTTTGCTAGCCGTTATCCGGCCCTTGGGGCACTATTCCTCCCACTGACACCAACAATGGGGCAATATTTCTCAGCTCTACTAATGATGAGATACTATTCCTCTTACTAATAGGGGCACTACTCCTCCTATGGGCCACCAACCCTGAGGCCATATATATTCTCACTGATGCTGGGACCGGGACATTTTCTGCCCCCCGCTGGCTACAATCCAGCCCTCCTAAATTCTGAAGGACAATAAACTGGCCCTTTGTTTAAAAAGTTTGGAGACCCCTGGTCTAGATCTACCTGGCTTGCCTGATTGACATCCAGCTCCATCTTTCAGCACAAGGCTGAGAGATGAAGCCAGTTGAGCTTGTGCCGCCTCCTCAGCCTGTCCCCCCAGTGAGAGCTGGAGGAGCAGAATGGAGTGCGGTGATTGGCAATCACTGTTCTCTGCTCCAAGCAGAACAATAGCTGACTGATCAACTGTCCCGTGATTGGTCAGTTCTCTGTCTTAGAAATGGCATAGGACATTAATTATATTAGATTAGTGTCAAGGACATAGAGGATGAGATGGTCAAGGGCAGGGGTGTTGCTAGGTCTACAAAAGATCTGGGGCTAGAGCCCATAGCAGCGTAGTAAAGAAAGTCATACGCTTGGGTGGGCATACACATGTATATACACCAATATACATGTGTGTGTGTGTGTGTTCGTGTGTGTGTATATATATATGCCCAGAGAGCCCCCCACTTACATCAGGGTCCCCAGAGAGCCCCCCTTACATCAGGGTCCCCAGAGAGCCTCCCCCTTGTATCAGGGTCCCCAGAGAGCCCCCCACTTACATCAGGGTTCCCAGAGAGCCCCCCTTACATTAGGGTCCCCAGAGAGCCTCCTCCTTAAATCAGGGTCCCCAGAGAGCCCCCCTTAAAATCAGGGTCCCCAGAGAGCCTCCCCCTTAAAATCATGGTCCCCAGAGAGCCTCCCCCTTAAAATCAGGGTCCACAGAGAGCCTCCCCCTTGCATTAGGGTCCCCAGAGAGTCTCCCACTTACATCAGGGTCCCCAGAGAGCCTCCCCTCCCCTTGGGGACCCCTGCAGAGACTCAGGGCTATGGGCCTCAGATTCGGGGCTATAGCCCCAAAAGCCACCCCTTAGCGACGCCACTGGTCAAGGGTTTTATTAAACGAGGCGGGATAGGACAACGTTGTCATTAGGGTGGTTTGGGTGGGAATTGCTCCAATTTTGGCTATGATTGGATGTACAATTCAGTTCTGTAATAAAGATTATTTTATACCTCCTGAGCCCTGATGTGTAGGCTACTTCTTCTAGTTGGATACAATGTCGTTTTTCATACTTCTTATATGAGTTTTTTTAATAATTACCGTAATAAAAATAAAAAATATATAAAAAATATATATATTCTAGCCAGTAGCCATCTGGACAGAGAATCAGTGCATGTATTGAAAAGGCTACATATGGAAAACAGATGCTTCATCTACACTGAGTACAAGATGGCGATGTTCTTAATACCCACCCCGCGTTTCTACTTGCACCGCACTGAATCGCATGTGGATTGCACAGAAATGTGCTGCGCTTCCTTTTGCGATTACTAGGTGATTCACAGTGTAAACCAGGGCTAAAGCATCCTGGTCACCCATTCTGACAGATCAGAGTTTAGCTATTTACATAATCATAAAGCTGGGAAATCTCTACATTGTATCATATAGAAATTACTCACAAAAAAAATATAAAATTCACAAATAATCACAGCTCTCTAATATTACCACCAATACTTGGATCATTTCCATTCATAACACATCTCAATGATAAAGCCAGCACTTAGAATCTCTCAAAATTACCTAGCAGGATTACTATTGTGACAACACATCAACAGTAGAGTAAAACTAACCTGTCTCACGACGGTCTCGTCCCAGCTCACATAGTGTGTGAACAAACCAGCTGTGAGCACCTGATGAGTGATCTCTTAGTGATTTCTCTGTAGACTTTCTGTTTCATAAATCTGCAGTTTCTAGAGAATATATAGGCAGGGTGATTGGGCAAGGTGAGATTTACAGGAATTTAATGACTTTCATTTTCCTTTTAAAATTATAATACAGGATCCAAATATTGAAGTACCACTTCTCTTGTCCTGTATGTCGGGTGTAATTCTCAGTATCTGTTCTTATTCTGTATGTATGGACTCTGCACAGTACTACTTCTCTTGTCCTGTATGTCGGGTGTAATTCTCAGTATCTGTTCTTATTCTGTATGTATGGACTCTGCACAGTACTACTTCTCTTGTCCTATATGTCGGGTGTAATTCTCAGTATCTGTTCTTATTCTGTATGTATGGAGATTTTTATTTGTAAAAACAAACAAGATACATAATAACAGACTAACTGACTTAAAATAACATAAATACAACAATTACTGACATGTTGTTTAGGTCAAAAACTTAGCAGTTAAAAAAAAAAGGGCATGAATAGGAAATAAATGTCACAAAAAGACTCCTTTCCATAAGTCTATACTTCTCCTTCATTTCCTAATTTCCAAACCCTTAATCCATCGTAACTCGGATAACACTAAACTTGCAATTTTACTAGAGATAAACTGTTCATTATGCATGGCAACTTTAGTCCTTGCATGCCATTAATAGTACTTGACTACGGTAATGATGATGTACATTGTCCCTCTATCTACACCGTGTATTGTTGGGGGAACACCATAAAGCCTGTCTGAGCAACTTAGGTTTTCCAACCTTTGGATCCCAACTCCAGCAGCTACTTCCTTCCAGACTTCACGGCTTCCCCAACAATCCACCAAGAAATGCTCCATGGACTCCTCCTGATTACAGCCCAAAGGGCAGATCCTTTCAGATGCGGCCAGACCTTTCATGTTCCCCCTCACATACATCTTCCCATGGAGAGACAGCCAGGCAATGTCATGAAACTTTGAGGGCAATCTGGGACTATTCAGCAACTTTAAGCTTTCCTCCAAAACAGCTGTAGTGCAGTCTCTGAGTACAAGTGGAGGACAGAAAAATGTCCTACAGATCCTCTGGTATAACAATTTCTATGAGCTATTTTCAAGGTAGGTTTTCTCAATCCCTCACCTCCTCAGAGACTTCAGAGCTGAGTCCAGATATGGTGGGAGATAACCCTGAGTACATCTCTTCCTCTTGAGAGAACCACCCCGCATCCAGGACTCTGCACGAGGCAATATGAAGGCCCTAACACTGTTTACCCAACACTGGAGTCCAAGCACCCAAAATTTACTTTAAGGAAAAGAGAATCAAAAAACACATTAGGATTTATCATATTAATCCCACCCTCCTTCTTCAGCAGGTAAGTAACCCCTCTTTTTATTGGATTTAGTCTATTACCCCAGAAGAGTTGAAAAAACAGACTGAAGAGCCTTGCAGAGAAAGATTTTGGCAACGGAAAAACCATAGAGACATATAGAAAGATAGGAATTAAGTAAGTTTTCAACATTGTGACCCTTTCTCTGTAGGTCAGCTTGCAATTCTTCCATCACTGAACCCTTGCATTTCCAGCATCCAATTTCTCCTCCGAATTTAGCCTGGCATTATCTTCCATTCCAAACGTAACCCCTAAGATCTTAAGACAACTTGAAGCTATTGCAAACTGGGGCAGGTCAAAATCTGGATCACCCTGCAGTGTCCAGAGAGCTTCACTCTTCTCAAAGTTGACAAGAGACCCAGAGGCTTCAGAGTAAGTTTCAATGGAAGCTGCTAGCAACTGGGCCTCATGGGAGGTGGACACCACTACAGTGACATCATCCGCATAAGCGAATACGGATAGGGCCGAGGCATGGGGCATATGTACCCCCTGAAATTCACACTCCTGCAGTGATCTCAAAAAAGGATCAATGGTAAAAACATATAAGAGGGGACTCAAGGGGCAACCCTGCCTCACCCCAGCCTCAACCCTAAAAGTACCGCCCTGCCACCCATTGATAAGTGGAAAGCTCTCAGCCTTCCAGTATAAAGTTCTCAGCCAATCAACGAATAACCTTGGCATACCATACTTTAACAAAGTTTCCCACAGATACCCATGGTCAACCCTGTCAAAAGCTTTAGCTTGGTCTAAACTCACCATATACTTCTCATGCCCAAGAACCTTACACCTCTGAAAAGCTTCCCTCAAGGGAATGAGAGCACCATAAATATTCTGCCCTTTAACCGTGCCATACTGACAGTCTGTCAATAGTGCTGGAGAAAAACACTTCAACCTAGAAAATAATATTTTTGCCAGAATCTTCCGGTCTACATTTAAAAAGGCTATAGGCCTCCAGTTTTTGATGTCATTAGGTTCTTTAACCTTGGACAGCAGAACTAAGGATGGATGATACTCTCATGGATGGAGGCATCAGGCGTTTCTCCAAACAACTTTTAAACACATCCACAAGAATCGGAGCTAGGAGTTCTTTAAATTTCTTATAAAATTCAGCTGTAATGCCATCAGGTCCTGGTGCCTTCTTTTGACGTAATTTATCAATAGCCTCCCTAACTTCCTCCACCGTTATGTCTGCTGTCAAAGGAAAAAAGTCCAAATTATCAACAACAGGACCTAGAACCGCCTCTAAGAACTGTGCCATCTTCTTCTTATCCAAACCCTTCTCCCAAAACAAGTCACCAGAGTATGATCTTACCACTCCCAGAATACCCTCCTGAGACTCCTGCAAAATCCCCTGGGAATCCTTCAGGCCCGTTATTAACTTCCTAGTCACCTTGTCCCTACAATTTTAAAAGGGATCAGATGTCCCCGGGGATCCATAATCCCGTTCAATTACCAGGGAATTGTATCTGCTATATTCATATTGACTTAGCTCAGATTTTACTTGATCAATTTTCCTCCCTACCTCCAACCCGCCTGAATAAAGCAACTACAGCTCTTTCCTTAGCCTGAGATAATTGCTATATCTACTTTTCCCCATTTTAGCTGACAACTTCCTCAAGAGAGAAGAGATGTCCTTTTTAACATCCTCCCACCGATCCGCAGTACAGTCATAGAAGTCTAGTCTCTTAGCATGGTGTTGCAAGAGGTTCTGTACTTGTTGCTGAACAGATACATCTTCTAAGAGATTAGAGTTTAGCCTCCATAGCCCCCTGCCCATATCAGGATGCTTACAGGTTCCCAGACAAAAATAGAGGGCCACATGATCTGAGTAAGGTACCAGCTTCTCACTCATATTGGTCACCATTTCTGTACGACTTACCAGTGGCATATTTAGTCTGCTTTTGATATTACCATGAAAGAAGGTGAAGCCTGGCTTCCTGCCATTTTGTGCAAAAATATCACTTAAACCGGTTTTCTAAATAATACGATTAAGAACTTTGGAGTCACTACCCACCACCCTACCAGATGAACGGTCACTAATGCTGCGTACACACGAGCGGACTTTCCGGCATACTTGGTCAATCCGACCGTGTGTAGGCTTCGGCAGACTTTTTTTCCCCAAAAGTCCGCCGGACCTAGATTTAAAACATGTTTTAAATCTTTCCGTCGGACTCAGTTTCTGACGGAAAGTCTGCTCGTCTGTGTGCTGGTCCGACGGACCAGATACGACGCAAGGGCAGGGTATTGCATCTCGCGCTAGGTGCAATAGGAAAAACAAATTTTCCTATTGCGGCGAGCGCGGGGCATACCAGGCCCTTAGGTCTGGTATGGATTTTAAAACAATAGATTTTTATTA
This sequence comes from Aquarana catesbeiana, assembly GCF_042186555.1. Lineage (NCBI taxonomy): Eukaryota > Metazoa > Chordata > Amphibia > Anura > Ranidae > Aquarana > Aquarana catesbeiana. The sequence continues at coordinate 32,255,105 of NC_133329.1, read as the reverse complement.
GTATTTTTTCCAGAATATACAAAATACAAGCATATTGTACATTGCTCATTTGTACATATTGTTCGACATTCAGGATCTTACTGCATTAGTAGAGTACAAAGGATAAACTGGTAGGGTTACTAAGAAATATCCTCATTTAAGCATTATATAATTGTCAAACCTGTCACCCCTTGTGGGTACACACTGTAAACAGACTTTCTGCTGAAGTACTCAAAGTTAGCCCTGAGAGGACCTTACTGAGGGTCCCCTCAAACATACTGCCATGTAACTTCCCTGTAGATTTTGTCATTAACCAATAATAATAAACTTAGAGTGACTTATTTATAACAGTTAGACTTCCTCAGTCCTTTAATGTGAGGTGTACAGTGTATTATTTCTATGTTATGTGCTAACTATAATACCATATATGACCATACCCATCATTGGATTGTACCACTAGACGTTTGGTGGATGCATTTCAGTAGTAGAGAAGTTGGAATAAGTTTCACACATGTGTGGAGGCATATTTAGAGGAACTCCAAGTTTTCCAATGTTCTTGGAAACTCGGGGTTCTTCTTTCTGTATATGCTAGCATTTTTTCCATAGTGTATTGAGCATTTACTCTAGATATGACTTCTTCAATTTTGGGAGGTGACGTAGAGCGCCACTCCCTGGCTATTGATATACGTGCAGCAAACAAGATGTGGGTTACTACTTTTCTCATTAAAGGAGGAAAGTTTTCGATGCCTAAACTTAGAAGAGCAAGAGCAGGGTTGATGGCACAATCAGAGTTGGTAATATTTCTAATTAGTGACTGTATTTTTTGCCAGAAAGGTTTTATAGCTGCACAGTTCCAGAATATATGGTGGAGGTTGCCAATAACTTGGCAGTTTCTCCAGCAGAGAGGTGTGATACTAGGATTCATTTTGTTTAATCTATACGGAGTTATGTACCATCTATGTAAGAGTTTTTGTGCATTATCCCAGTGGTCTACGCATGCTGAGGATTTATGATTATATTTTATCGCTTCATGCCATTGGGACATAGAAAATTCTTTTTGTAATTCAAATTCCCATTTCGCCATGCTGGGGGTTTTGGATTGTAAGTAGAGGGGGGTGGTGAATTGGTAAAAGAGCGATATTCCCTTACGATTATTGGAAGGTTTGCTTAAGAGGAAGTCCCACAATATCTGTGGTATGGCTATCTGTCGTGTTGGGTATTTGCTCGTTTAGTGGTATTTGATATGCTTTATATCTATCTACCGCATTTTGATGAGACGGAGCAGGTGCGGTGAAGTTGTCTCCTGAGGATTTCCATGTTTGGACTGAGAAGTTTGGAATTAGGTATTCGTAGGATGCTAGTGGTACGTTTAGTTTCCTAATTGGGGTGTCTGTAAAGTGATTATGCACTAAGGAGGTCCAGGCATCTATTGTTGCTCGTATAGTTAAGTAAGGTGGGGTGTTTGGTTTGCAATGTATACAGGCTGCTATAGCCAACGCAGGGAGGTCATGACCTGGTGTAACGGTGCGTTCAATAACTGACCAGCGGTTATCTGTGTGGCAGGAGAACCAGTAACGCATTTGGTCCAATATTGCAGCTTTATAGTATATCTGTGCATTCGGTAATCCTACTCCCCCTAGATGTTTAGGTTTATAGAGGTGGGCCAATGCTATTCTGGGTTTTTTACCCCCCCCCCATATGTATTTTTTCAGGCATTTCTCTAGTTGTGTAAAAAATTTCTGGGGAATTGGTATGGGCAATGATCTAAAATAATATAGGAGTTTTGGTAGTATTTGCATTTGGTATGCAGTTATCCTCCCCAACCAGGTACGGTGTAGTTTATTAATTTGATTTAGTTCCTCTTCAATTTTTGTCAGTAATGGAGGGAAGTTTTGTGAATAGATTTTTGAGGAAGCGGAAGTCAGCTGCACACCAAGATAAGTAATGGAAGGGGGATCCCAGTTGCAGGGAAATATATTTTCCAATCTGGTTTTGTTTTCTTTTGATATGTGAAGCGAAAGTGCGTAGCATTTGGTTGTATTAACTTTGTAAAAGGAGATTTGCCCGAACTTATGTAATATTGTTTTGACGATGGGTAAAGAAGTTGCTGGGTTTGTTAAAGAAAGGATTATATCGTCAGAAAACAGTCCTATTTTATGGCTATCAGAGCCAACTTTAATGCCTTCTATTTTGTCGCTGGATCTAATAGATTCTGCTAGTGGTTCTATGACCAAGGAAAAAATTATTGGTGACAATGGGCATCCTTGGTGGGTACCGTTAGATAGTTTAAAGGGGTCAGAGAGCAAGCTAGAGGTGAAGACCCTTGCAGATGGGTCGGAATACAGGGACATAATTGCTGAATGTATCAGTCCTGAGAGGCCAAACTTGAGTAAGGTCCTGGACAGGTATCCCCAATGGACCCTGTCGAAGTCCTTTTCTGCGTCTAGTGCTAAAAAGATGCTGGGCTGCTTGTTGATTTCTGATATGCGCAGAAGGTCTAGCATCCTCCTTGTCCCATCTGGTGCCTGTCTGCCCTTTACAAAACCTGACCTGGTCAAGCCCTATGAGGGAGGGAGTTATTTCCATAAGTCTGTTTGCTAAAATTTTAGCGTATATCTTTAAATCAGAATTTAGTAGAGAAATAGGCCTGAAGTTTTGTGGGTCCGATACATCTTTACCAGGTTTAGGGATAGTGATAATGATAGCTTGGAGCATTTCTTTCGGGAAGGAACCAACAGAAGCTGCTATATTAAAAATTTTTACCAATTCGGGGGCGAGGAGAGCAGAGAAAGCCTTGTAATATTCAGCGGAGAATCCGTCTGCTCCTGGTGATTTGTGCATGGGTAGTGAGTGAATAACGGATTCAACCTCTTTGAGTGTGATGGGCGCATTTATTTTTTGTAGGGAAGTTTTGTTTATTGAGGGTAGGTGAACGGTCTGTAGGAATTCTTCAATCTCTGTGTCAGAGGGTTGGTAAGTGAGTGGGTCCGTCTTGAGATTGTATAGGGATTCATAATAGTCCTTAAAGGCGTTGGCGATATCTTTGGGATTTTGGTATATGACTTTGGTACTGTGATGTCTGATATTTTTGAGGTTAGAACATGCCCGTTTCCTTTTAAGCTGGGAAGCTAGGATTTTACCTGCCCTGTTATTTTGGGAGTAGTAGGAGACTTTTAGTTTTTTTAAAAAGGTATCATAATCCGCTCTAATTTCCTGTCCTACTTCTTCGTGGCAGCTGTTGAGACATTTGAGTATTTCACTTGAGGAGGTAGCAGGATTCTTGTGTTGTGTTTCTAAATCTGCTATCTTCTCAAGTAGTTTTGTCATGCGCTGCTGTTTCTTTTTCTTTTCCCTAGAGGCTACCTGTATAAGGGCGCCTCTAGCGAATGCTTTGTGTGCACACCAGATGGTCATAGGTGAGCATTCTCCATTATTATTGAATTGAAAGAATTCCGTAATTTTTGCTGCAATTTCGTCTCTGAGTTTGGGGTGTGATAGAAGAAATGTATTGTTGCGCCACAGCGGCTTGTGGGAGTTTTTGTTGGCATCCACAATCTCAATAGTCACTGGAGCGTGGTCAGACCATGTGATATTATGGATGTCAGCTTTCTGGACATTTTGCAAAGTGTACAGGTCCGTGAGAAAAAAATCTATTCTAGAATAGCTCTTATGTACAGCTGAATAAAATGTGTAATCCCTCTCGGTGGATCTAAGACAGCGCCAAGGGTCATAGAGCCTCTCTTCGTGGCACAGCGAGTCTAGAGAGGGCCGTCGCTTAGAGGCCACCGAGGACACATCTAATTCTATGTTCATAATCAAGTTAAAATCACCACATATTAATAAGTTGCCTTTTTGCACCTTTTTAGCCATACTTACAACTTTGCGAATAAACCTTAGAGTTCTAACATTAGGTCCATACAAGTTAACTATAGTATATGTGACATGGTCCAGTTCTGCGATTACGATCAGAAAGCGACCTTGGGGATCAATGTGTTCCTGTAAGAGAGAGAGGGTTAGTGTGTCCCTAAATGCAATCATTACTCCATTCTTCTTTGTCGTATTCTTGGCCATAAATACGTGCGGAAACTTGGGATGTGTACATTTCGGGGAGTTATCACTGGCGAAATGAGTTTCTTGTACACATAGAATGTCACATTTCTCTTCCAAGGCTGATTTCCAGAGGGCTCTTCTTTTGTAGAGGATGTTCAAGCCTCTCACATTGTATGACATCAGTTTAAGATTCATTCTTGTGGAAAGTTGCGCAGCAGAGCCATCTAGTGGTAGTTCCAGGAATTGGAGTTGAGATGTTGGGTATGGTCAGTATGCATGGGATCCGAGGAAAAAATGTCCTTATAGCTTTGCAAGTGAACAGTTTAACCGAACAAACTTGAACTATTGATAAATGGTGAGATGTAGGCAGCAGGAATTGCGGATAGTAGGTCACGGGAATCATCTCGTAACTAACGTAGGGGATTCAACAGGGTAATCCCTTGAACAGCCGAACATCGGGTGGTTGATCAGAAAGAACAACTTCCTAGAAAGCTGCAAGTCACCATAACTAGCCAATTGACAGTTGTGAGAGGAGAGTACTCACTGAGAGAAATAGCATCAAGTGGTATAAACTTAAGCAGGTTGCTACTTGTATTTCTTAGATGTACGTTGGTTGTTGCGTCTGTTATATTGTGGGTTAGGGTCCTCAGGTACTGCATCTGCGGGAAGCAAGTGCCATTTTCGGAGAAGATCCAGGCCCTTTTCTAGCAATGTTATCGCATGCGATTCATTGTTCATGTCAACCAGAAGTTTAGCAGGGAAACCCCATTTGTAGAGGATCTTATGGTTGCGCAGAATATTAGTGATAGGTACCAAGTTGTGCCTGGCTGACAGGGTGGCTTGCGACAGGTCTGCATAAAGTGCGATACCAGCATATGGGTCAGGGAGGGAAGGATGTTGTCTTGCGAATCGCATGAGTTGATTCTTAATGTGGTAGAAATGGATTCTTGCTATCACATCTCTAGGTAATTGTTCAGGCAGGAAGGATGGTTTTGGCAGTCTGTGTGCCCTGTCAATAGTGAGGTCTGCTGGGCTTAGAGATGGGAGGACAGTCATCATGAGCTTTTGCAGGTAGGTATTGATCTCTGCGGGTTTGACAGTCTCGGGGACCCCCCTAAATTTTATATTGTTCCTTCGGGCCCTATCTTCAATATCCGCCATTTTGAGACGCATGGCTCCGATTTCGTCTTCTACCTCAAAGTGAGCATCTACCAGTTCATTGTGTGCTAGAGTGAACTCCTCCATTTTATTCTCTACATATTCCACTCTGTTGCTGACAGCTGATATTTCCCTTTTTGTGTTGCTCATAAATGCTGCCATATCAGATTGAAGGGCTCCCCTCAGGGTCTGCAGCATCTCCTTCATTGTAGTGTCAATAATGGGCTGACCTAAGGTAGGGAATGCATCTAGCTGCTCTGCATGTGTGGAGGATTCCTCCATTTCATCCCCTGCTGCTCCTGCCTCATCTTCGGTCTCTCCTCCCTCCCCAAGCCTCTTTTGTTTAACAGGGCTGCAGAATGGGGAGGATGACAAGGGATTGTCTTTAAATTGTGACTCACCCGAGGATGGCATTGGATTGCTGTATGTCTGTGTTGTGGAGCCTGACGAACGGCTCCAGGCGCCGGCACCATCTTGGAAATTTCGGCCCTCTGCAGGGCGGAAGAAATCCGTAAGTTTTCGGGGTCCCTCTCTCTCCTTCCATTTGTACATCGTGCCCGCTGTGTGCCCCTCACTCTCCTCTCTCAGATGATGTGTTTTTTGGCTATGTTAGGTGCGCTGTGAGCCGCTGATTTCACCCGGTGTGACAGAGCTCTCCTCCCACACGTCCATGAGCTCTGGCTGCCGGCTCCGCCCCCGTCTGGTATGGATTTTAAAGGGAACCCCCTACGCCGAAAAAACGGAGTGGGGTCCCCCTAAAATCCATACCAGACCCCGATCCGAGCACGCAGCCCGGCCGGTCAGGAAAGGTGGTGGGGACGAGCGAGTGCCCCCCCTCCTGAACCGTACCAGGCCGCACGCCCTTAACATGGGGGTGGGTGCTTTGGGGGAGGGGGGCGCCCTGTGGGTCCCCCACCCCAAAGCACCTTGTCCCCATGTTGATGAGGACAAGGGCCTCTTCCCGACAACCCTGGCCGTTGGTTGTCGGGGTCTGCGGGCGGGGGGCTTATCGGAATCCAGGAGCCCCCTATAAGAGGGCCCCCAGATCCCGGCCCCCCACCCTATGTGAATGAGTATGGGGTACATGGTACCCCTACCCATTCACCTAGGGAAAAAGTGTCAATAATAAAACACTACACAGGTTTTTAAAATAATTTATTAAACAGCTCCGGGGGGCGGTCTTCCTCCAGCTTCGGGGGTCTTCTTCCGACTTCGGGGGTCCCTCCGGTTTCTCTTCTCCCTGCATCCGGTTGGTTCTTCTCCGCTCTCTCTGGCCTCTTCTCCCGGTGTTCCAGTTCTTCTGCCGGCTCCTCCGCTGTCTTCATGCCGCTCTCTTGCCAGCGGAGGTCCGGACTTCTGGGCTTCTTGTCTTCAAGTCTTCTTCCCTCTTCTCTTCTCCAGATGTTGACACGACGGTCTCTCTGGCTGGACTGCTCTCTGAGCGCTCCGATGTGACTTATATAGGCGGAGACCCCGCCCCCTTATGCCGTCAAAGTTCCTGGGCATGTTGGGACTGTGACGTTTTAGGGGGGCGTGGTCACCGGGTGATGTTGACCACTAGCTCCTCCCTAGTCAACAAATATGGACACATGGGAATGTACATATGATTTATGATTAAGGCGGTTTGTCCTAGGTGCACTGTATGTGAATTGGTCTGTGAATAACATCCACCCCGTGATGCACACTATATGTGCGGTTATCCAAATGTTTATGTATGCATTAAGTATATATAGAGGTGTTTTGTAGTACATGGAACACGTTTTTGACTAGTGCACATATTGTGGTACAGCCTCTGGCTCCATTATTAGATGCTGTATTGCAACCTCTCACTGTGGGACATCTAGTTAGATTTACTATATCGTTTCTAGACTGTACACCTTCTATTATTATACCATTGTGGATACACCTATATAATTTACTTCATCTTTACCACTCTCATTGTATGGGGGATGTATTCCTTGATGTTGAATGCCATATAGGTATATAACAGTGGTACGGCTTAAGTACCTCATAAGGCTATCCCGGTTAGATTATTTAGGTTTTCAGGTAGCGCCAAACATACCCATATATAATTTTCATTCTAAACACGATTGACAGGGCACCTCACTGGGTACTCTGTGTAAGGGGGGCAGCAACCTGTGGCTTCTGGCCCTATAGACTTGTCCTATGCACAGTTTTTTTACCACGAGATACATGGGAATCCTGCCTATAATGACAAAAAATAGTAGTACTCACTGCATAAATTGCGGGGGGGTGTAATCAAAATAACTTGGCAGAGAACAAGAAAAAATAAAAAGCAGAATGATATAAACACACACCCTGAAAAGTTATTCTACAAATGTTTTATTATTACCAAAAAGAGGATCCCTAAATACGGTAAAAATCTCTCATGGAAAAAATTCCCCAAAGTTTAAATCGGCGATTCAAAAATTCTCACAGAATGATGAAGAGGGGATGAATCATGCAGTGAGGTAGATCCCTCCCTCCCCCAATATAATACACCCCCTATGAGCACCTGAGAATACGTCAAGCCACCTGGGGCGAAGAGCTGAACTGGGTGATTCCTGAAGGGAAGAGTGTGATTCTGTAACCATGGAAGTGAGTCACACTGTTTCACTTCTGAAATGATACAGTCACAGCGACCTGAAATTGAAAAGTGGATAAAACTACACAAAAAGTCAAGCAGTCAGTCAGGAATGGAGTATTTTTGAAAGAGGGCAACCTGGGACAATGGATAGTCCACAGAATGAAAAAATGAGGGAGAGAAAAAATATTCTCCTCACAGAAAAAAAGGGTATGTCCTCAAATGTATAAAAAGTCCTGCTGTATAACATTAATGGACGACATATAATAACAATACATTGCGGTTACTTACTGATACCGGATCACACAGAGATCTCTCCAATGCGGGATGAGATACAATCTGTTCGTCTGTGTGTAATAGCCAGAGGTCTCCAGCTGATGATCGCTCACAGATGGTGATTCCACATCCAAAGTAGTTTATCAACATATGTCAGGCTATAAATAAGCAGATAAAGTAATATAGTCCATAGTCACAGTGTCTGTATTCCGTGGTTGAATAATCCATTTGAGTCCATGTTAAGGTCAATCATGCTGATAGATCCATAATTGGTGTATCATCAGATAAGTCAGATTCATCAAATTCCAGTTCAGTCCTTCAAGCTTACCATAGGGTGTTAGCTTGGGGTAGAGGAGCAAAAAACGGGGGTTTCCGTCCCAGCATAAAGAGCTAAAAGCGTACATGTTTCATTCCTTAAGTGGCGGAACTAGCTCTGATGAAGTCCTGTCACTTAAGGAATGAAACATGTAAGCTTTTAGCATGATTGACCTTAACATGGACTCAAATGGATTATTCAACCACGGAACACAGACACTGTGACTATGGACTATATTACTTTATCAGCTTTATAATAGCCAGTGGCGTCTGCAGCTTTCATATTTAGGGGGGGCACATGGGGGGACAGGGACAAAAGTAGGGGGGCAACTATAAAATGCATATATATATATATATATATATATATATATATATATATATATATATATATATATTTATATCCTGGGGCCCTTTACTACGATCCCACAACGGGCCCTTTCACATGTTCTGCAGTGAGCCCCCTTCCTACTGTATTGGGGCCCCCAGGGTGGCAGAAAACAAGGGGTTTGCCACTAACACACCAAGCAAATATAAGGGTCCAAAGCAGTGGGAGAACTATTAGGGTTGCAAAGGTTGTCTTGCCTCCGGGTCCTGGTGTTCTGCCACTGTGGGGTTCCCCAGCCTCCTCTTGCTGTCCTGTCCCTGCTATTGACAGCGCTGGTCTGGCATCTCTTGGAATTTACAGGCTGGTTCTCCTGTCCTAAGGATGGGAGAAATCAGTCTGTTTTTCAGTAACTGAGAGTCCTGGTGGAGTCCTCCTGCAACTCGCTCTTCTCCCTGCCAATGAGGATGCAGGTGAAGGAGCAGATCGGGCGGCTGTGGTTGTGTGAACGCTCGCATTATGCAGTGTCAGCGAGCAGAGGGAGGGGGGAGGAATCACCCGCAGGACCTGAGTGGGGACGCTCTACCTCTCAATAGACTGTGTTACTCCAGCGGCGGCCCGAGTAAGATGCGGCGCATCCGCTACGAATGCAAACAAAAAGACATTGCTTTTTCGTAAAAAAAAAAAAAAAAATTTAAATGGGGGGGGGGGGGGGGGCACATGGTAGGGCACAGAATAATGTCGGGGGGGGGGTCAGGGCTCCCCCTGCCCCCCCAGTGACACCATTGATACAGTACCTGTCGCTGATATTGTGTCAATCTCACCGCTGTTAGCGGCGAGATTGACACCCGCGAGCCCCGTCGCGGGAGCCAGTGCCGAGCTATGACGCTCCTCCCGCTCGCCGCCCCCAATACATTCCTATGGTTACGCTGCATCTCATGGGGGTGGTGAGCGCGAGTAGCACAGCCTTGCATCGGTGATTTCCAGCACGATCCCATCGCGCTGGAAATACAATATCGGCGCCACCTACTGTAATAGCCTGACATATATTGATAATCTACTTTGGATGTGGAATCACCATCTGTGAGCGATCATCAGCTGGAGACCTCTGGCTATTACACACAGACGAACAGATTGAATCTCATCCCGCATTGGAGAGATCTCTGTGTGATCCGGTATCAGTAAGTAACCGCTATGTAATCTTATTATCACAACTGCTTGGAGGATATACCTGCACGCTGTGGGAACCCTGGCATTAGGTTACACTGACAGCATCTGTGTGATCACTCTTATCTGTGTTGTATACCTGACAAGTTTAGGACTGAAGTGCTCAGTGATCCATCCATTTCTTATCAGCGTCTGTCATCATTCAAACACATATATGTCATCTATTAAGATTATACAGCAGAACTTTTTATACACTTGAGGACATACCCTTTTTTCTGTGAGGAGCAGGGCTTTTTTTCAGCAGGAACTAGGGGGCACTCAGTTCCACCACCTCTGGCTCAGGTCTTCTGCTCCCTGCTCACCACTATTACTTGGTAACACTGAAGTCCAGCTTCTGCGTTTACAAGTGATAGCTTATCTCCCAGTAGCTCTCACAGGTCAGATCCCCTGCAGAGATGCCACTGAATGCCGGACAGGGACAAGGGAGATACAGAGCAGGTGCCCAGGGTTCAGTGCAGTCATGGGCAGGAGAGGGTGCTTGGTAGGCTGCACCCTCTGTGGTCTCCATTTTTCCCTGGTGACCAGTTGTTGATGCTCCTACTGCATGATCTCCCTTGCAAGTGACTGTAGTATAGTATAGTATGCTGGGAGGTACTACAGCTGGATAGGTTCTTCAGCCTAATATCGCAACAAAGGTAAGAAATATGACAGATGGTGGAGCTTTTAAGGAGGGGGGAGAAGATGAGGGCAGTGGAGGGAGGGGTTGTATGCAGAGGGAAGAGCTACTATTTGATGCCATTTGGCAGGTATGTGAGTGTGGCAGCCATGGTTGAGTTCCTGCACCTATTCTCTGAGAAAAAAAGCCCTGGTGAGGAGAATATTTTTTCTCTCCCTCATTTTTTCATTCTTTGCACTATCCATTGTCCCAGGTTGCCCTCTTTTCAAAAATATTCCATCCCTGACTGACTGTTTGACTTTTTGTGTAGTTTCATCCACTTTTCCATCTCAGGTCGCTGTGACTGTATCATTTCAGAAGTGAAACAGTGATTACGGAATCACACTGTTCCCTTCAGGAATCACCCAGTTTAGCTCTTTGCCCCAGGTGACTTGGGGTATTTTCAGGTGCTCATAGAGGGTGTATTATATTGGGGGAGGGAGAGATCTACCTCACTGCATGATTCATCCCCTCTTCAATATTTTGAGAGAATTTTTGAATCGCCTATTTAACTTTTGGGGATTTTTTTCCATGGGAGGTTTTACCCTATTTAGGGATCCTCTTTTTGGTATTTTATCAGGGAGTTAGTATATTTATGTTGGTATCTTTTGTATTTTGCTCTTTTTTCAGCGATTAAAACATTTGTAGAATAACTCTTCAGGGTGTGTGTTTATATCATTCTGTTTTTAATTTTTTTTCTTGTTCTCTGCACATCACTTCCTGTCTAGCGTGATGACGTTATAGACTCTGTTCTCAACGCATTTCGTCACCAGTCACATGCCTTTCTCAAGGAGAAGGCTTCTGAATAAGGTAGCGCTGCACCTTTTTGTTTTAATTTTTTTTGAAGGTGTGGGAAAACACAACAGTGCACAGCTGCAAGCCTTTCACACATTTACTTTACATATTCAGACTACCAGTATTCCCTGTTACACAGATAGTAGCGCAATGATTACCTTAATATATTCTACCTTGTAAAAAAAGAGAAGTATGGGCAAACCTTTTTTTTGGTTTTATGTATATTTATGCTCATAGGACTATGGTACTATAGTACTCCTGTAGCTCCAAGTCCACTTTTGTCCACTAACAGCTGATGGGGCAGAGCCCTGCCAAGCTTGGGAAGGATCCTGAAAACATTGTCTAGATCAGGGGGTCTCCAAACTGTGGCCCAAGGGCCAGATGTGTCCCTTTGCTAGCCGTTATCCAGCCCTTGGGGCACTGTTCCTCCCACTGACACCAACAATGGGGCAATATTTCTCAACTCTACTAATGATGGGATACTATTCCTCTTACTAATAGGGGCACTACTCCTCCTATTGGCCACCAACCCTGAGGCCATATTTATGCTCACTGATGCTGGGACTGGGACATTTTCTGCCCCCCGCTGGCCACAATCCGGCCCTCCTAAATTCTGAAGGACAATAAACTGGCCCTTTGTTTGAAAAGTTTGAAGGCCCCTGGTCTAGATCTACCTGGCTTGCCTGATTGACATCCAGCTCCGTCTTTCAGCACGAAGCTGAGAGCTGAAGCCATTTGCGCTTGTGCCCCCTCCTCAGCCTGTCCCCCCAGTGAGAGCTGGAGGAGCAGAATGGAGTGTAGTGATTGGCAATCACTGTTCTCTGTGCCAAGCAGAACAATAGCTGACTGATCAACTGTCCCGTGATTGGTCAGTTCTCTGTCTTAGAAATGGCATAGGTCATTTATTATATTAGATTAGTGTCAAGGACATAGGATGAGATGGTCAAGGGCAGGGGTGTTTCTAGGTCTACAAAAGATCTGGGGCTAGAGCCCATAGCAGCGTAGTAAAGAAAGTCATACGCTTGGGTGGGCATACACATGTATATACAGCAATATACGCGTGTGTGTGTATATATATGTATATCCCCAGAGAGCCCCCCACTTACATCAGGGTCCCCAGAGAGTCACCCTTACATCAGGGTCCCCAGAGAGGCCCCCCTTACATCAGGGTCCCCAGAGAGCCCCCCCTTACATCAGGGTCCCCAGAGAGCCCCCCCTTGCATCAGGGACCCCAGAGAGCCCCCCACTCACATAAGGGTTCCTAGAGAGCCCCTATTACATTAGGGTCCCCAGAGAGCCTCTCCCTTAAATCAGGGTCCCTAGAGAGCCCCCCCTTAAAATCAGGGTCCCCAGAGAGCCCCCCCTTAAAATCAGGGTCCCCAGAGAGCATCCCCCTTGCATAAGGGTCCCCAGAGAGCTCCCCACTTACATCAGGGTCCCCAGAGAGCCTCCCCTCCTGAAGAAACTTGGGGCTATGGGCACCAGATTTGGGGCTATAGCCCCAAAAGCCACCCCCTAGCGACGCCACTGGTCAAGGGTTTTATTAAACGAGGAGGGATAGGACAACGTTGTCATTAGTGTGGTTTGGATGTACAATTCAGTTCTGTAATAAAGATTATTTTATACCTCCTGAGCCCTGATGTGTGGGCTGCTTCTTCTAGTTGGATACAATGTCGTTTTTCATACTCCTTACATGAGTTTTTTTTTTTTAATAATTAATAAAAATATATATATATATATATATATATATATATATATATATATATATATAAAAAAAAGAAAAAAATTCTAGCCAGTAGCCATCTGGACAGAGAATCAGTGCATGTATTGAAAAGGCTACATATGGGCGCATGCGCGGGTGCCTGAGGCAACGGTAATGCCGCCTTAGAGCTCCGCTCCTCGGGAGTTTGGACCGGAGAACTACAGGTCCCAGCAGCTTGGAAAATACCACAAATTTGTAGGTAAATCTCCCCAGCGCCTTACTAAACATATATTATGGTCCTGAAAGGACCAAAAAGCAAATTTAAAGCCAATTGCAAATCTGAAGCGGCTCTCAGACTGGCGGCTAAGATGGGGGCGTCATCTAACTCCTCACAGCACAGCGCTTCACAAGCTGGGAATCCACAGCCTTCCAGACAAAAAACACAGGCTGATAAAACTAAACTTGACAATGTTATCAATCCAGTTCAAAATGTTACACAGTCTGACATGTTTGCTACATTTGAAGTTATGTTACAGAAAGCATTGAAACAGACTTCAGGTCAGAGAACAGCTGAACTGGAATTGAGGGTAGATGATATTGACTGTCAAACACAATATTGCACTTCTGAGTTAACAGCCCTTAAAGAGGAAAATACCCTATTACAGTCACGTTTGAAGGAACAAGAAAACAGAGGATCTAATTTACGGATAAGAGGTATACCTGAATCCATCCTAGACCTGCAGGCAACCATTACCACACTTTTTCAAGAATTACTCCCTGAAATCACTATTGATAGACTTGAAATGGACAGAGTGCACAGAGCTTTAGCACCACGGAAAACCAACGGCCCCCCTAGGGACATAATAACTAAATTGCACTACTACAAAACTAAAGAACAATTGTTATCAGCTGCTAGAAGAAAAGAATCTGTCAGCTTCCAGGGTCATACTTATCAGTTATTCACAGACTTGTCTCCTCTTACAGTTGCAAAAAGACGGGCCCTCAAACCCCAATTGCAGGTACTTCAGAATAACCATATTACCTATCATTGGGGCTTTCCTTTTTGCCTTCGATTTACTCACCTGGAAACTAGATATGTCTGTCACTCTTCAGAGGACTTACAATCGGCTTTATTGGAATTAGGCTTAGTCGAAACAGCCTTACCTAAAGATCAGCCTCGCAGACGTTCAACAGCTCGCTTTCCTCAGCAAAAGAAAAGTTCAGGCTCCAACTCTTTCTCATCTTCATACCAAAATCTCCACAAGCGCGGCCGATATGAACACTCACCGCCTAAAAACGACGATTCAATGGACTGACTAAAAAAACCTACTACCAATTATCTTCTCTCATTACAGGTTTAATTACCGAAATTGGTTTTTGGTTTTTCTTTAGCATAACCACTTGTTCCTTTTTTTTCCTCTTTTTTTTTTTTGTATGCAAAAGATATGTTTAGACAGGGCGGTTATGCTTTAAATTGGATAGTCTATTCGACTTTTTTCTCTTTAGTCCTTTTTATCTACATATAATATAATTATTAAGCAAAGCATTACATATCTCTTGCTGGGTTTCTTTCTTTTTTCTGTTTTTAGTACCTGTGGTTCTCCGGGGCCGTCCTTCCTATAGGAATTTCTTGCTGCCCCTTTGGTTTTTCCATTTGCAGACCCCTGCCTTTTTTGATGGCGGACTCTGCTGATGGACTCGGATCCTTTTAGGGAGTTTTGAAAACTTCCTTGAGATGCTCCCTAACCCTACTATTCTGTTTTCCAATTAAGCAACACTAAAAGTAACGGGTTAATACGATTGTTCTATTTATCTCTTTTTTTCGTTTTTTATATATTTTTTTCTTCTTTTTTTCTTGAACCTCGATTTCTTCATGATTCTCAGAGTGGTGGATCTGGCTCACAGTATATACACTTTATGCTATGATAGATTTGTTACCTTGGTTGATCTATGGCTCCGATAAATGTATTATCTTTAAATGTACAGGGATTTAATAAACGCACTAAAGCTCTAAGATCCTTTTCATCCAAAAAAGCTCATATTATATGCTTACAGGAAACACACTTTACAGAAAAAGCTCAACCTAGATTTCTCTCACCCTCATACCCACAATTTTATAATGCCTCCGCTGCAGTTAAACAAAGGTGTACGCTTATTGGTTTCCATCGTTCCACTCCGTTTAACCTTAAAACACAAGTAATAGATCCGGAAGGTCGATATTTACTTTTGACAGGTTATATTTCTGATAACCCTATTACTATTGTATCTTATTATACTCCCAATAAACGCCCAACGGCGTTCCTATTACACCTTTTTCAAGTCATAGAGTCTCATAAATTTGGAACAGTTGTTATATGTGGTGATTCTAATGCAACAATCTTCCCATTTTTAGACAAATCTCCTCCTGGGCCTACAACAGGTACAACAAACCTTACTTTTCAACGTTTACTCACTTCTCATAGCTTTGTCGATACCTGGCGTGAAATTAATCCTACTGATAGACGATTTACTCATTACTCCTACCCACATAAATCTTTTTCACGGATTGATCATATCCTTATCCCATCTAGCATGTTACCAGAAATCATCTCAGCTTAAATTATACCATTCCCATGGACTGACCATTGTGCAGTTTCCATTAATATAGCTTCTACACTCCCTAGATCTCATGACACAACTTGGTGTATGAAGGATTTCATACTGACTCATCCATCTCTTAGTAACGAAATTGAGAAATCAATATCTGACTATTTTAAAGATAATGACACAAATGACATCTCTGCCCTCAAACTATGGGAGGCTCATAAACCTGTCATTAGAGGTAGAATGATACAACAAGCAACTAAATTCAAAAGAGAACGCAAAATAATGTTCTCAAAATTGGAAACTAACTTTAATTACTGTCATCAGACCTTTCAATCTTGCCCAACGGCTATTAATAATTCTAAACTTGAAAAAGCCCGCCTAGATTTGGATCTTTTTTTGACTGATTCCTGCTGATAAACCTTTACGCAAACGAC
This sequence comes from Aquarana catesbeiana, assembly GCF_042186555.1. Classification (NCBI taxonomy): domain Eukaryota; kingdom Metazoa; phylum Chordata; class Amphibia; order Anura; family Ranidae; genus Aquarana; species Aquarana catesbeiana. Next base: position 32,239,022 of record NC_133329.1, on the reverse strand, counting down.
AACATACTTTTTACCTTAAGGCTAATAAACCGGATACACCCTTGGCCAGAAGCTTGAAAATTACACAACACGAAAAGAAACCTTTCCGTTTGAAAATCTCTAAAGAAGCGTACACTAGTAATCCGGTTAAAATTCTAGAGATTTTTACGTACCAATCTGGCTAAACTATACTCCCCAGCCCCAACATTCGATAAGTCAAAAGCTGATATTTTATTTTCTAGCATTAATCTTCCGTATCTCGATCAAAAACAACGAGATTTCCTTGAAAGCCCTATTACGACTACAGAGGTTTTGAATACTATAAAACTTCTAAAACTTAACAAGAGACCGGGTCCAGATGGGTTCCCGGCAGTATACTACAAACAGTTTATGCATATTTTTTACACCAATCTTAACTAGGGCCTTTAATTCAATTCTTGAAGGACATTCATTTAGAACAGAGACACTCACATCTATTATTGCTATGATTCCCAAACCACAATCTGACTCATCTTCTTGGTCTAATTATCGTCCCATATCGCTTCTTAATTTAGATATTAAATTATTAGCTAAAATCCTGGCCACCAGATTGAATAATATTATTGGTCATTTAATCCATAAAGACCAAACAGGTTTTATTCCGAAACGTCAGGCAGGTGATAATATAAGACGAGCACTCTTACTCATACACGCAGCCAAAATAAGACGTATCCCAGCATGCCTGGTTTCATTAGATATAAAAAAGGCATTCGACTCTGTCACTTGGCCATATATGGATTATATGCTACAGAAATGGGGTTTTGGTAACCATTTCCTTACCTGGGTCTCCTCACTATACAATATGCCAAGAGCATATATTAAATACTCTGGTTATAAATCTACTATGTTTGACATAGATAGAGGCACAAGACAAGGTTGTCCCCTTTCACCATTACTTTTTGCCCTATTAATAGAACCCTTAGCACAACTAATTAGAAAAAATATAGATATCAAATTTATTGAATTAGGTGGTTACCATCATAAGATAAGCCCTTTTGCTGATGATATTCTTGTTTTCCTGTCCCATCCTCATATATCTACCCTCAAATCTACTTAACTTACTGCATAAATTTGCTCATATCTCTGGACTCCATATCAATCCTTCTAAATCAAATGCCTTAAATATTTCCTTATCACAATCTGAACTTCAACATACAAAAACTGTTTTACCTTTTACTTGGGTCTCAAAACAATGACCCTATTTAGGGGTACAACTCACAATCTCTCTCAAAGATCTGTTTTCAGCTAACTACTTACCTCTCTTGAAACGAACATCGGGATGTATGAAGCAATGGGCCTCTCTTCCACTTTCCTGGTTAGGTAAAATCAATGCTATTAAGATGTCAATATTACCAAAATTTTTATATCTATTTAGAGTGTTACCTATAACTTTATCATCTTATTTTACTAGACTTACTCAACGAAGAGTCCTATCATTTATCTGGGGTACTACTAAACCTCGTATACCCAAATCTACACTTTACCTTAATAAATTAAAAGGTGGTTTAGGACTACCCAATTTTTTATCTTATTATTTTGCTGCCCAAATGGCTCTTTTACCTAAATACCATGCTACAATCGAAACACCCCTATGGGTAGCTATTGAAGCAGTGGATACCGACCCAATATCAGTTGCCAAAATGTTATGGCTTCGCCAGGTTGACAGAAAAATCATTTCCAACTAACTAAACACACCTTAGCTATCTGGGATAAGTTCAAAAATTTATATAATCTCCAATCTTTGCATAATCCTTTACTTTCATTCCTTGGCAACCCAGCTTTCTATCCTGCATGGAAATGTCCAAGATCTTTTTCCATATGGTCCTCTATGAACCTGAATTGCTTATACAGATTGACTTCTGCAACTACAATACATTCCTTTCCTGATTTGTGTGAAACCTTTAATATTCCGAGAAATGAAATCTTTCGTTATCTACAAATTAAAAATTTCTACGAACCACTTCTTACTACGGGTTCATCTCTTAATCAAATGACTCAATTTGAACGGATTTGTATAAGCGACCCACACATCAGAGGACTGATTTCTTTATTATACCAACAACTCATAGGTAAATCTGATGAAAACTTACCCTCATACACTGCCAAATAGGCACTTGATATGAATCGGACCTTTGATAATAAAGATTGGTCAAACATATGGTTAGCCACTAAATCTTCCTCTCCAAATAGTTATGCCATAGAAACAAATTACAAAGTCCTTGCACGGTGGTACCTAGTACCAGCTAGAATAGCAAAATTCATTCCTACATACCCACCTAATTGCTTCAGAGGATGCGATTCGCTTGGAACTCACTTTCATATCTGGTGGCAATGCCCGATAGTTCAGGAATTCTGGAAAAACATATTTTCTATGGCTTCTAAAGCTCTTGAAATTTCTATTCTTCCAGATCCTGCTACAGCACTTTTAAACCTCAAGCCCAATACACTTCCTCATACTCAATTCCAATTACTCATTCAAATTACTACTTCAGCCAAACAAACAATTGCCAAAGCTTGGAAGTCTAAATCTCTAATCTTGGCTGAAGCAAAACATAGAATCAATAGAGCACTTGTATTTGATAAAATGACAGCTATAGCTGACAATAAGATCAATACATTTCGTAAGATATGGCAACCATGGGTTAAACACTATCACCCTAATGACTTTGACCAATCTTTGTTATTACCGTACCTCATTAGATTGAATAAAGAATATATAATATAACAATAAATTGTTTAATTCAGGAGCCAGACCACCACCACCTACACTCCCCTCTCTTTTCTTTTTGTTTTCTATATTATTTTTCTTTTTTTATTCTTATTCCTTATAAGACATATATTCATTAACAGAAAATGTCATATTGACTATTTGTTTATTTAATTATTAAATTTCTATGTCATGGTCACATTGATGTATTTCTATAAATTGTATCATTCTTACAGTAATAAGATAAGTTTATATCTTCATTATGATACTATTTATCTTATCTTGATTGTATATTATGTGCTCATGCTTCATATTTATATGTTTATTTCATCTCTTTATTTACTTTATTTACTACTTTTTTTTTTCAATTTATTTACTTATTTACTCTGTTATTTATGAAAAATGTAATAAACATATTTAACAAGGAAAAGGCTACATATGGAAAACAGATGCTTCATCTACACCGAGTACAAGATGTTGATGTTCTTAATACACACCCCGGCGTTTCTACTCGCACCGCACTGAATCGCATGTGAATTGCACAGGAATGTGCTGCGCTTCCTTTTGCGATTAATAGGTGATTCACAGTGTAAACCAGGGCTAAAGCATCCTGGTCACCCATTCTGACAGATCGGATTTTAGCTTATTCTCATAATCATGAAGCTGGAAAATCTCTACATTGTATCATATAGAAATTACTCACAAAAAAATATTCAATTCACAAATAATCACAGCTCTACCTTATAATATTACTTCCAATACTTGGATCATTTCCATTCATAACACATCCCAATGATAAAGCCAGCACTTATAATCTCTCATAATTACCTGGCTGGACTGTAAGCAGCTGATGATGAGGTGATTTCTTTCTGCAGTTTCTAGAGTTTATATAGGTAGAGCAATTGGGCAAGGTGAGATTTACTGGAATTGAACAACTTCCACTTTCATTTTCCTTTTATTATTATAATACCGGATCCAATTACTACAGTCAGTCATAATTCTTCATTTATTGACTCATAGATAGATAGTTACATAGTTACATAATTATGTAGTTACATAGTTAGTAGGGTTGATTAAAGAAACCTGTCCATCCAGTTCAACTTGGGTGAGTGCCTACAATTCTCCCTATCACCTTACATTGTGTCTCATTACCCACTTAAAGCGGAGTTCCACACAAAAATGGAACTTCCACTTTTCGGAACCCTCCCCCCCTCCGGTGTCACATTTGGCACCTTTCAGGGGGGAGGGGGGTGCAGATACCTGTCTAAGACAGGTATTTGCACCCACTTCCGGCATAGACTCCCATGGGAGTCTATGCCTCTTCCCGTCCCCACCGTGCTGTCTGCTGGGAAACACACAGCTCCCAGGAGAGAGCGGGGACCACTTGAGACGCGTCGCCTGCCGACATCGCTGGACCCTGGGACAGGTAAGTGGCCATTTATTAAAAGTCAGCAGCTGCAGTATTTGTAGCTGCTGGCTTTTATTATTTTTTTTTTTTGGCGGTGTGGGTGGACCCCAGCTTTAAGGACCAAGCCTCTTTCTGAGATTTGTTGTTTACAAATTAAAAACTGTTTTTTTTTGCAAGAAAATTACTTAGAACCCCCAAACATTATACATTTTTTTTCTAACACCCTGGAAAATAAAATGGCAGTTGTCGCAATACTTTCTGTCACACCGTATTTGCGCAGCGGTCTTACAATCGCACTTTTTTTAAAAATAAAAAATACACTTTTTTAAAATAAAAAATAAGACAACAGTAAAGGTGGCCCAATTTTTTTTTTAATGTTTTGAGATAATGTTACACCGAGTAAATTGATACCCAACATGTCACGCTTCAAAAATTGCGCCCGCTCGTGGAATGGCGACAAACTTTCACCCTTGAAAATCTCCATAGGCGACGGTTAAAAAACTCTACAGGTTGCATGTTTTGAGATGCAGAGGAGGTCTAGAGCTAGAATTATTGCTCTCGCTCTACCGAACCCGGCGATACCTCACGTGTGTGGTTTGAACACCGTTTTCATATGCGGGTGCTGCTCACGTATACGTTCGCTTCTGCGCGCGAGCTCGTAGGGACAGGGCGCGTTTAAAACATTTTTTTTTCTTATTTATTTTACCTTTTATTTTTTATTTTTACACTGTTTTTTAAAAAAAAATAAAAACATGTCACTTTTATTCCTATTACAAGGAATGTAAACATCATTTGTAATAGAAAAAAAGCATGACATGACCTCTTAAATATGAGATCTGGGGTCAAAAAGATATCAGATCTCATATTTACACTAAAATGCAATAAACAAAAAAAGAATTTGTCACTTAAAAAAAAAAAAAAAAAGGCCCTTTAAGGGCTATGGGTGGAAGTGACGTTTTGATGTCGCTTCCGCCCTACATTGTTATGGAGACGGGTGGGGGCCATCTTCCCCTCACTCATCTCCATACCCAGCAAGGGTGAAGATCCGATCACCTCTGCCGCTACCGACGGCTCCGGTAATCGGCGGAGAACACCAGAGCACAGCGGAAGGGTGGGGGCCCCTCTCCCGCCACTGATAAAAGTGATCTCGCGGTGAATCCGCCATAGAGACCACTTTTATCTTAAACCGGACCGCTCACTGAAGAAGAAGATACCGGGGTTATGGTAGCTAGCTGCTGCCATAACAACGATATTCCACTTCAAACAGCCGACGTATAACGACAGTGGGCGGTCCGGAAGTGGTTAAGATGCTCATCTATTATTATTTATTTAAGGTACCCAGATAGCGTCGTAAATTTACGTAGCGCTCTAAACATACATCGCACACTCACATCGCTCCCTACCCTCAAGGAGCCCACAATCCAAGGTCCCCAACTCACATTTATATACTAGGGCCAATTTTTTATTTTTTTGGACAGAAGCCAATTAACCTACCAGCATATCTTTGGACTCTGCACAGTACCACTTCTCTTGTCCTGTATGCTGGGTGTAATTCTCAGTATCTGTTCTTATTCTGTATGTATGGACTCTGCACAGTACTACTTCTCCTGTCCTGTATACCGGGTGTAATTCTCAGTATCTGTTCTTATTCTGTATGTATGGAGATTTTTATTTGTAAAAAAACAAACAAGATACATAATAACAAACTAACTGACTGAAAATAACAGAAATACAACAATTACTGACATGTTGTTTACGTCAAAAACTTAGCAGTTAAAGGTCATTAATAGGAAATAAATGTGACAATAAGACTCCTTTCCATAAATCTATACTTCAACATTCCATCATAAGTCAGAATCGGAGTCACTCTGCTGACTACCAGTTTCCATATCAGATTCTGCGGATCCAGGATCAGGGGGCGGATGCCTTTTAGTGGGCGGGTCATCCTCTGAGCCAATCACATACTCCTTTTCCACTCTTTTTAATTCCTGCTCCAGTTCCTGGGCCCCCAGAGAATAGGAGTCAGCATCCGAATCTGATAACGCTTCATACCTATTGGTGGAAACTGCCGTACCCACTTCTGGTGCCCCTTTCACTTTTTTAGCTGGCTTCTGCACTAATGTCCAGTCACTTTCGGGTTTACGGGTAGATTTATCTTTTTTCCTATTCCTCCTCTTCTGACCAGTGATCTTCACAGAGACAGGAACTGGAACAGAAGAAGAGTGTGGGGCCGGCTGCTCCTCAGCCTGCTGAACACTGTCCGTCCGCCGGGGAGTAGTCTCCTGGACCTCCGGGACCACCTCCTCCCTAGTCAATACAGCTCCATTCATTAAAGCTTCCTCCTCTAGTTGTTCTGCTGCAGCCAACAATTCATTGTCTGCAGATTCCCCATCCTTATTATGGAAGGCCTCCGGGCAATCCCTATGGAAATGGCCAAGCCCACCACACAGATTGCACTTAACCTTCTCACAGGTAGAACTGATGTGGCCAACCTCCCCACAAAGATTACACTTCAGGATCGTACAAACATTCGCCACATGGCCAGATTTACCACATTTATAACATAACCTGGGCTGACCTGCATAGAAGCAAACTCCTCTCTCCCGCCCAATGAAAAAAGAGTTTGGTAGGTGATGGGTAACATTGTTACTTTGCCTCAACTTAACAAGAACCCTCCAACCACCCGTCCAGATCCCATCACTGTCTTTAGTTTTTGTCAACTCAGAAACCATTTCACAATGTCTTCTAAGCCAGATGACAACATCCTGGGGGGGCACAGACTCATTCCAGAACATGATGGTAACATTTGCTGTGTCAGGTTTGGAGATGGGAATAAAGATGAAATTCCTCCAACCCTCTTTGTCCCGCAAACCACTGAAACTGGCCCAGAACCTGTCTAAGTCAGACATGAGCTTAAAGCTGACATCATAACCTTGTCTGTCAGGGAGATTGATGACTGCCAGTATGTCTGCAGGAGCAAACCCCATCTGATGACACAGCAACTCCCTTACTACAAACCTCCTATCAGGGAGCTCCTCTCTGGAACCCCTATGCTTCAATCTGACCACATTCCTTCTCTTAAAGGCCTGACCAGTAGAACTGTTACTGGTGGAAAAAGAAGGGGCCCCACGGCTCCAGGCATTCCGAGGAGGGACATGACCAGATGGACCAGCATTCCCTTGTGGAGCAGGTGGTGGATCCATCAAAGGGGGGAAATCCTGAGAGTTATTCTGAACTGACTCCTCCATCGCTACATTCTCAGAGCCCTCAGACTGCTGATGACCCCATTCAGATATACCAGCATTGATAACATCAGAATTAATCACCACATCAATATTAGCGACATCATCACTGCACCTCATATCATCATTACTAGTTACCCCAGTGTTACTCTCCCCATGAACACCAGTCACCCCAGCATGGCTCCCACCAGGAGTACTAGTGGCAGCAGCACTGTTCTCACAATCCATGTGCTGGGAGTCCACCATGTCACTTCTCTGAGTCTCCTGTACTGTGAATGTCTGCTGGGTTATACTGATGTTCCCACCACCCTCCAGAGCTGGAAGTCCAGCAGGAGGATCTACTCCAACCTCACTGTCCTCCAGAGGCTGCACAGTCTTCCCTTCAGGAGACACATGTGGTGGCTGCGTGCGTTGGACCGAATCCCCAGAGTCTGACTCTGTAGAAGTCTCAATCCTTTCACTCAATCCCGCCTCAAATCGATCACGATTGTGGTACACCTCCGCCACTGGTCCCAGTTCTTCCAGAACAGTATCAATGTCCTTTGACACACCGGCCAGTTCAATGCCCAGGGAGTTCAGTTTGCTGTCATATAAAATTTCCTTCTTGGGGTTGGCAGATTTAAGTCTATAAACACATTCAATCTGCTTCTGGATCCTAGTCTTGGCTTTTCTCAGGGACTCCATTCTTTTTACAAGGAAAGGAATCTTGTCAGCCAGGTGCAGCGCAGGTTCAGACTTTAACACTTTCTGCTTCGCAGCTGCAGGACGCTTGAAATTCTTGTCCACCTTCCCATTACCAGTGCTGGTCTGAGGGTCTCTGCTGGATGTAGATGGTTTCACTGGGCCGGATTGTGGAAAATTATTACCACCCTCCTCTTTATTCTGCTGCAGCTTAGAGCGGGATGAACGTCCCTGGCCGCTGCCCGCCATTACACACTGTTGTAAGTTCTCTTTAAAGGTTTTCTGTTCTAAGGAAGTTCTGGTGTATTTGCGAGGAGTACTGGGAGAAACCGATGTCTCTGCTCCACTCTGAGCTCTATGAGCTGCACTCTGCTGAGCTTGCTGTGGTTGTAATGGCTGACTGGATTGGATCACGCTTCCAGAACTTGGACTGTACTGGGTGGTATTAGTATGTTCCTGGACTGAATGAGCCCCACTCTGAGGGGTTCTTTGAGTTGCACTTCCAGTGTTTGGACTGTGCTGAGCGATAATAACATGTCTCTGAACAGACTGAGCTGCACTGTGCTGGGCTTGCTGGGCCTGCAATGACTGGCTGGACTGAGAACTCTTTTGCTGAATAACATCACCAGACTTCCTCTTATCAGTATTATCGGTACTTTTCATACAAACATTTCCATGTCTACTTACAGTCTCTGCAGATTGCTTCCCATTCCCAGAGCTCCGTCCTCCGGCTTCACCACCAACCACAGCTTCACCTGACAGTCCTTGTGTAGGCCGGAAAGCCTGGGACTCTCCTGAGAGAGATCCCCGCCCAGGGGAGCCCAACCCTGGGCTTGTACCAGACATCAGAGGAGCTCAGCACCACACAGACTTCAGCTGCTCCACAAGCAGCCACACCCTCTGCACAGTATTACTTCTCTTGTCCTGTATGTCGGGTGTAATTCTCAGTATCTGTTCTTATTCTGTATGTATGGACTCTGCACAGTACCACTTCTCTTGTCCTGTATGTCGGGTGTAATTCTCGGTATCTGTTCTTATTCTGTATGTATGGACTCTGCACAGTACCACTTCTCTTGTCCCATAGACTGGGTGTAATTCTCAGTATCTGTTCTTATTCTGTATGTATGGACTCTGCTCAGTACTACTTCTCTTGTCCTGTATGTCGGGTGTAATTCTCAGTATCTGTCCTTATTCTGTATGTATGGACTCTGCACAGTACTACTTCTCTTGTCCTGTATGCCAGGTGTAATTCTTATGTCGTGTACACACGGCCGGACTTTTCGACCAAACTTGTCCGATGGAACGAATCTGTCGGACAATTCGACCGTGTGTGGGCTTCATCGGACCTGCAATGGACCTTTTCTGGCGAAAATGTGACGGACTTTAGATTTAGAACATGTTTCAAATCTTTCCGACGGACTCGAGTCCGGTCGAAAAATCATTATAAAAATTATTATAAATGATTGTGCAGTATAGACCATTTCCTCTAAGTAAAGAAAGCCTTCACCATGTGTTATGGGGCGTACACACGGTCGGACTTTTCGACCGGACTGGTCTGACGGACGCCGACGGACCAAATCCGGCGGACAATCCGATTGCGTGTGGGCTTCACCGGACCTTCAGCGGACTTTTCCAGTCACAAATCTGACGGACTTTAGATTTGGAACATGCTTCAAATCTTTACGTCGTAACTCCGCCGGACCCAGAAATCCGCTCGTCTGAATGCTAGTCCGACGGACGAAAACCGACGCTAGGGCAGCTATTGGCTGCTGGCTATCAACTTCCTTATTCTAGTCCGATCGTACATCATCACGGTCGAATCCGTCAGACTTTGGTGTGATTTGTGTAGACAAGTCCGATTCGACGGAAGTCCGTTGAAAAGTCAGTTGAAAGTCAGTCAAAAAGTCAGATGTGATTCAGTCCGTCGAAAGTCCGGTCGTGTGTACACAGTATAAGGAACTGTTCTTATTCTGTATGTATGAAAGGTGAGGAGTGAGGAGGACAAGAATTGTGTCCCTTTTGTGTGGCTTTTAGGTGCTCTTGCCAGTGGGCTGAGTGGTTGGCGGTTAAATGCCTTGTCAAGCATGTGGTACCCAAATAGCTGGTGTTTTTGCCGTGCTTGATCTGCTTGTGGCAGAGATTGCAAATCTTAACAGTGCGATCAGCTGCACATGTGCTAAAAAAAGGCCCAGACAGCTGAGCTGTGGGAAGTAGGCTGGGAGATAACCGCTCCACAATCCGATGGAATAGGGTGGCTGCTCTCTACTCTTCCATGATGGCTGCCTCTGGAGGACATTCTGCCTTGTTGGGGTTGTTTCTCCCCCTCACTTTAGTCCTCTGCTCTATCTGGCACCCAAGTCACGTCCGTGACCCGATCATCAGCATTCACTCCATCCTCATCAATACTGGAGCCAACTTGGCAATTGAGAGGGCTCGGGAAAAGAAGAAGAGGTGGGCAGAGTACTGGGGGGGCAAAGAAACAAACCTCTCTGTACACCTTTCCCGTAAACGCCTGTCAATACAGATGGCTACTTGCATGACTTCATTCAATGATTTCGGTTCAGGGTAGTGAACTAAGGAGTCTTTGATAAAGTATGATAAGCCTAACCTGAACTGGCTTCTTAGAGCGGCGGAAAGTTATTTGATTTATTTATTTCAGATACTTATATAGCGCCGTCAATTTACGCAGAGCTTTACATATACATTGTACATTCACATCAGTCCCTACCCTCAAGGAGCTTACAATCTAAGGTCCCTAACACACATTCATACATACTAGGGACAATTTAGACAGGATCCAATTAACCTACCAGCAGGTCTTTGGAGTCAGAACAGTATTGTTCAGCAGTGCGTTTATCCTGACGTAGTGACCTAAGGTTAGCTTCTGCTGAATGGGCACAGTCAGGATCATCATACAGTAAACGTAAGGCTTTGAAAAAGGCTTCAACTGACCCTCTGGCTAGGGTCACCTCTGGGGAGACTAAACGCCCAAGACTGGAGACTGGGCATCCCCCTGCAACCATGTAATAATCAGGCTGACCCACTGTGCTTCAGAACCAGAGGAGTGTGGCTTGAGCTTAAAGTATAGCATACAACAATGTTTAAAGTTGGATAACATATGGGGGTCACCAGAAAAACGGTCAGGCGGGTTAACTTTGGGCTCCGGCTCCTGCGTTACTGCTGGAGGTGCATTTACACGCAAAGACAGTTCCTGGACTTGGCGTGTCAGTTTGCAAATTTCCTCAACAAATGAACGGGCCTGTGCAGAGTCCATCTTGACAGAAATTTTTAGTTAAAGGCTTGTGATAATGTCACAAATGTCACTTCTACCCCCAATGCAGGTGGTCAGACACTATAGCTAGCTATTGTGTGCTTTACCTATAGCAGCGCCTTTTCCCTTAAGACAAGCAGGCCTACCGGTACTTGGTTGCCCCCAGGACTTGTACACAATGCTATAGTGTCTGGCCACCACACCAAGGCAGAAGTGAACTGAGCAAAGCAAATACTTGCAGTTTAGCAGACAGATATCATGGTTCTATGACAATCCAGGTAAAAGGCAGGCAGAGTTCAGGGAATAGTCCAATATCCAATCCAATAACAGTACAGGTAAAAGACAGGCAGAGTTCAGTGAATAGTCCAATATCTGATCCAGGTCATACACAGGGAAATCCAGATTAGCAAAGCAGGGCAGACAAACGGGAAGCTTGATCAGGAACAATGCAGGTATACTGTCTCTATCACAAGCAAGGGATAGAGTGTTCAGTTTGCTTACATCAGGTGACTGACCAGATCAATCACCTTCCAGGTGAACACAGACAGGGAGAATGCAACAGCCAACACCCGGATGTTGGACTGAGGAGCAGGAGCACTTAAGTGATCCTGACAAATATATATGGAAAGTGCTGTGTAAATTGATGGCACTATCTAGGTACCTGTAATAAATAATTTCATGATCCCATCGTATGTGTTGGTGGAATCAATATTGCCTCATTTATGCGTTTCCTCCTCTCAAGCTGCTCCCTTGCCTGCTGCACAGGATAGAGGCCAAGGGGTTTCTGGTCATTCTGGTGTCCCCCGGATTGGCCTCATCATCTGTGGTGCAGCTGGTCATGGATGCTCCCTGGCAGTTGCCTCTTTGGGAGGATCTCCTGTCCCAGGGTCCAGTTTATCACCCTGCTTTGACGGCATAGCTATTAAAAGCCAGGTTTTGAGGGACGAGAGCAGTCGGATTTGGTGATCCCCACCATGTTGAAGGGGCATAAGTCTACCTCTCGAAAGATTTATTATCGCACCAGAAGGCTTATATTAGCTGGTGCGAGGCTCTGGGTGTCCATCCACATTCCATCTCAATGACCAGGTGCTGGCCTTTTTTTAACAGGGAGTTGCACAAAAACTTACCTTGCGTACCACTGGGGGCAAGTTTCTGCCCTCGCAGTTTTTTTCAGCATCCCTTGACCACACACTCTCTGATTTGCACCTTTATCCAAGGGACTTGTCATGTGGTGCCTCCCGTGCATTCCCCATTGCCTTTGTGGGACTTGAATTTGGCCATTTTGGTTCTCCAGAGGTCTCCCTTTGAGAGCAGTCAGGATATTCCCTTACTTTCTCGAAACTTTTCCTTCTTGGTCGCCATGTCCGCGGTGATGGCCTTATCTTGTAAGTCTCCCTATTTGGTTTTGCACAAGGATAAGGGAGTTCTTCATCCATGCCCTTCTTTTCTTCCAAAAGTGTTGTAATTTCCCCTGAATAAGGATGTTGTCCTACCTTCCTGATGTCCACGGTCATCGCATCCTAAGGAGATTGCATTGCACTCCTTTGACGTGGTCCAGGTAGTTCATGTATACTTGTCTGTAACGGCCTCCTTCCGGAGGTCAGTTTCTCTTTTTGTGCTCTCGGACGATCCCAGCATAGGCCTGGCGGCCTCCTCTGCCTAAATTTTACATTGGATTCAGCAGACGATTGTTCAGGCGTTCACTAGTAAGGATCAAGCCATACCCTTCCCTGTTATTATTATTATACAGGATTTATATAGCGCCAACAGTTTACGCAGCGCTTTACAATATAAAAGGAGACAATACAGTTACAATACAATAAAATACAAGAGGATTAAGAGGGCCCTGCTCAGAAGAGCTTACAATCTAATAGGGTGGGGCAGGTGGTACAAAAGGTTGTAACTGTGGGGAATGAGCTGATGGAAGTGGTAGGAGATTAGTTGAAGACATGATAGGCTTCCCTGAAGAGTTGAGTTTTCAGGGATCACCTGAAGGTAGCAAGAGTAGGGGATAGCCGGACCAGTGGAGGTAGCGAGTTCCAGAGGATGGGAGAGGCTCTGGAGAAATCCTGGAGACGAGCATGGGAGGGGGAGATGAGAGAGCTTGAGAGTAGGTGGTCTTGAGAAGAGTGGAGAGGACGATTTGGGTGATATTTGGAGACAAGATTGGTGATGTAGCTCGGGGCAGAGTTTTGAATGGCTTTGTATGTTGTGGTTAGTATTTTGAATTTAATTCGCTGGGTGATTGGGAGCCAGTGTAGGGATTGGAGGAGAAGGTTGGCAGACCCTGAGTGGTTGGTAAGGTGGATAAGTCTGGCAGCAGCATTCATGATAGACTGAAGAGGGGATAGCCTATGTAGAGGCAGGCCAATGTTATGGCCCACTTCATGTCAGAAACCATGAAATCAGGCTGAGACAGAAGTACAGTTAAATCACATTTGTTTAATAATAAAAGTAAAAAGAACAAACATAGTCAAAACATAGCCAAAGTTCAGTAACCGGAACGGATAGTCAGCCAAGCAGAAGTCAGGGATCAATGTAGTGGAAAAGCAAGCAGGCTCTGGAGCCAGAAGGGATGTCAGCAAAGCAAGTCTTGAACAGGATCGCAGGAGATAGTTTCTGTGATGTGACCAAGGTGAAGGCAGAGATCCTCTGGACTGAACGGCTTAAGTAGGCAGGACTGACGAGCAGGATATCATTAACAGCTGAGTAACTGTGGAGAGATAGAAGCTGGCAATTAGCCGACAGCTGAGCGGCCAGATCAGAGAAGGAAGGGCTGAGCCCAGCTCTGACACTTCACTTGGGTTATTAGGGCCTCCTGGGCCTTCTGACATCAGACATATGTATCTCAGGTTTGCAAGGTGGCTTCCTTGCTGTCTCTGCATACTTTTACAATATTCTACAAAGTTGATGTGTTTGCATCTTCGGATGCTTGTTCTAGCTGCAAGGTTTTTCAGGCTGCTGTTTAAGGTTCCTTGCTCTCTCCTTTGGTTTTTTGGGTGGTTGGCATGCTTGCCTGGTTGCTTTAGTTGTTTATGGTTTGCCCACCCCTTATTGAGACACTCCTTTGGGACATCCCTATCAGGGCCATCTTTAATATCGATTGGACCCTGGGCAAACTTTTTCTTGCCCCCCCCCCCCCCCCATACAATTTCGCTCTCCACCTGCTCTGAGACATACAATAAATAGCAGCTAGACTTAAAATCAGTTTACTGTATCAGATCAGGCAACGATTGGTTGCCAGAGCTTACAGTGTATCATTACCGCTTACTGACTGGTTCCTAGAAGAGGTTACAGCACACGTTACGGCTCACTGATTAGTTGCTAGATGTTAAAGAACATGATTTCTGCTTGTTTGGTTGCTAGAGATTACTGTATAGTAATACTGCTCACTGATTGGTTGCTGGAGGTTAAAGCACACCATCTCTCCATTTCTTGGAGTTTATTGATGGACACAGCACCCACCCCTCTATTGGAGTTTTTACATGTGAGACTGCTTTTTTATGAACTGGATTGCCCATAGCAGATAGGGACTGCCCATAGGTGGTGCTGTGCGCTTTTCTGTCCAGTGTCCTGTTCCTGTAGGTGGCACTATAAAACCCTATGGTCAAAACTCAGAAGAGCTGTGTCATTAATGAACTTGAAAAAAAAGGTATTTTACGGTGAATAACAAAAAATCCTGTTTTTCTATACTTGCTAAGAATGTTCTTGATCTGAAAAAAGAAAACGAATACAGCCAACACATCTAAGGACTTGTACGCTGCAATACATTACATTTTTATATCTCAGTTTGGATAAGTTTTAATCTATCCATATTATGCCGTGTACACACGGTCGGACTTTTCAGCTACAAAAGTCCGACAGCCTGTCCGACATACTTTCGACAGACTTTCTAACGACCGGACTTGCCTACACACGGTCACACCAAAGTCCGACGGATTCGTACGTGATGACGTACACTGGACTAAAATAAGGAAGTTGATAGTAAGTAGCCAATTGCTGCCCTAGCGTCGGTTTTTTGTCTGTCGGACTAGCATACAGACGAGCGGATTTCTGGGTCCGGCAGAGTTACGACGTAAAGATTTGAAGCAAGTTCCAAATCTAAAGTCCGTCAGATTTGTGACTGGAAAAGTCCACCGAAGGTCCGGTGAAGCCCACACACGATCGGATTGTTCGCCGGATTTGGTCAGTTGGCGTCCGTCAGACCAGTCCGGTCGAAAAGTCCGACCGTGTGTACGCCCCATAACACATGGCGAAGGCTTCCTTCACTTAGAGGAAATGGTCTATACTGCACAATCATTTATAATAATGGTATAATCATCAACTTTTTTTACAGCCATGTGCATAACAATGGTGTTTATCCACAGTTTGCACAACAATATTTGAACTACCAGATAACTTTGTCAATAAATAACCCAACTTAATAATACATTAACAGTAACCTAATCTTCTTGGAATCTCGACAAACATCTTTCCATTGGATCAGATGGAATATTGATTATATCATAGTTACATAGTTACATAGTAGGTGAGGTTGAAAAAAGACACAAGTCCATCACGTCCAACCTATGTGTGTGATTATGTGTCAGTATTACATTGTATATCCCTGTATGTTGCGGTCATTCAGGTGATTATCTAATAGTTTCTTGAAGCTATCAATGCTCCCCGCTGAGACCACCGCCTGTGGAAGGGAATTCCACATCCTTGCCGCTCTTACAGTAAAGAACCCTCTACGTAGTTTAAGGTTAAACCTCTTTTCTTCTAATTTTAATGAGTGGCCACGAGTCTTATTAAACTCTCTTCTGCGAAAAAGTTTTATCCCTATTGTGGGGTCACCAGTACAGTATTTGTATACTGAAATCATATCCCTCTCAAGCGTCTCTTCTCCAGAGAGAATAAGTTCAGTGCTCGCAACCTTTCCTCATAACTAAGATCCTCCAGACCCTTTATTAGCTTTGTTGCCCTTCTTTGTACTCGCTCCATTTCCAGTACATCCTTCCTGAGGACTGGTGCCCAGAACTGGACATCATACTCCAGGTGCGGCCGGACCAGAGTCTTGTAGAGCGGGAGAATTATCGTTTTATCTCTGGAGTTGATCCCCCTTTTAATGCCAATATTCTGTTTGCATTGTTAGCAGCAGCTTGGCATTGCATGCCATTGCTGAGCCTATCATCTACTAGGACCCCCAGGTCCTTTTCCATCCTAGATTCCCCCAGAGGTTCTCCCCCCAGTGTATAGATTGCATTCATATTTTTGCCACCCAAATGCATTATTTTACATTTTTCTACATTGAACCTCATTTTCCATGTAGTCGCCCACCCCATTAATTTGTTCAGGTCTTTTTGCAAGGTTTCCACATCCTGCGGAGAAGTTATTGCCCTGCTTAGCTTAGTATCGTCTGCAAATACAGAGGTTGAACTGTTTATCTCATCCTCCAGGTCGTTTATGAACAAATTAAATAGGATTGGTCCCAGCACAGAACCCAGAGAAGCTATTTCTTGGGCCTGGCTCACCAAGATAGAATTACAAGAGGAACTTCCAGGATAGGAGAGCCAGGTGGGTTGGCATTGTTTGGATGACAAAAGACTAGGTGATAGTGCAGTCCCTAATGTGGGCGCACGTGAGCTAGAAAAATGGCAACCTGCTTGCAATATCCCATTTAAATCTTTATCTGTATACAGTATTGTCAGATTCTTTTTTATTATTCTGACTATTTGATGATATTCTTGGGAAAATGTAGATACAAACGTAATAGGTTTGCCCGCTCTTCTATTTCTAGCGTTGTAAGGTTTATTCTTATTTTTTTACTCTCTCTTGGTTTTAGGTTTATCTGACAGTACTTCCTCTCTGTCCATTGTCAAAACCCTGATAGCGCTGATCAATGACCTCGTATTCCAGCTCAAAGGCGTAGTCTGTTGATCCGTTTCGTTCCTATCCTGGAAGTTCCCCTTGTAATACAAAAACCTGTAGGTGCTGTAATTTGTGTCTTTTGGGTAAAATGTTTGCTGCCACAGATGAAGAGTTCATTATACAGCAATACATTAACTGTGGCACGAACTATGTCATTTGCGTGATCACCTGTATTTCATGCAGCCTCCAATATGTAGGCTGTACCACACGTCCTTTGAGAGCCCATATGGGGGAACATTACTGTGACACAAATAACCCAAATTGCTAGAAATATTTTGAATGCAACGCGTCACTTTAGAGAATGTCATCAGGGCGATCTTTCCTCATTTCGCTTCAGAGGAATCGAACGGTTGTCTCACTCGCCCAGAGAAGGTGATAGGGAGAGAAGGCTACTGGGGAGAGAAGCGTGGTGGATTTATAGGTTAAAAACTAGATGGCCTCAGGGGTTAAACCTGAGGTGGGATCTGGACTTGCACTTACATTAAAGCGGGAGTCCCACAAATTTTTTTTTTTTAAAGTCAGCACCTACAAATACTGCAGCTGCTGACTTTTAAAATATGGACACTCACTTGTCCAGGGCGCCCGCTATGTCGGCACCAGAGGCCGAACCAACCCTTGGATGCTGCCGCCGCCATCTTCGGTAAGGGAATCAGGAAGTGACTAAGGCTATTGCCAAAACGCGTCAGTTTTATTGTTACTCTGATGTACCTATAAACGACACTTCAAGGATTACAGTTTTGCCGGCTCTCCTTATTACAATCAGGAAATGAAGCCTTGCGGCATCAATTCCTGATTCCCTACTGCGCTTGCGCGAGTCGGGCTGCGCAATCCGAATGGTCCCTGCTGTCTCTGGGACCCGTGTGTGTCCCAGCAGACAGCGCGGTGGGACAGGAAGAGGCGTAGACTCCCATGGGAGTCTATGCCCCGAAGTGGGTGCAAATACCTGTCTTAGACAGGTATCTGCACCCCCCCACCCCTGAAAGGTGTCAAATGTGACACCGGAGGGGGGGAGAGTTCCGAAAAAGCGGAGGTTCAATTTTTGTGTGAACCTCCGCTTTAAGAATGCCTCTCCCCAGAGCCGTCTCTCTCTTTTCCTTTCTCTCTTCTGGTTTTTTTTTTTACATACCTAGATTATTATTTTCATCTTTTTTATTTAATGTTTTTTTTTATTTTATGGTGTGTTTTCTTATGCATATGTCTATACATGTATGAATGTATGCACGTGTGTGTACATGCATGTGCATATTATCACTACAAGGTGTGTGAAAATTAGTAGTATACACATGGATCCCCCTATATGTATTGCAGCTGATTCTCTTTTTTGGATAATTGCCTAGGGTCAAATAAGACAATCAATGGGTGGAGCCTGTGATCTCTAGAGCTACTATTTATTTCAAAGGTTTATGTCTGTAATGTGGTTATGACTACTACAGATAGAGTTAGATCTGGCACCTTCATATTTATGTTAACACCCCAGGCAGATTTAAATATATTTTGAAGACATGGTGACATTAACCGCTCGCCAACCAGCCGCCGTCATTTTACTGTGGCAGGTCGGCACGATCCCGCGAGCCGTCGTAGCTATACGTCGGCTCGTGGGATCGGGATAGTAGGTGCGCTCACGCACCCGCTGCACTCGCGATGACCGCTGACCACGAGCGATCGCGGGCACGAGAGGCAGAACAGGGACGTGTGTGTGTAAACACACAAATCCCTGTCCTGTTCTGTGAGAAAAGACAGATCGTGAGTTCCTATTAGCTAGGAACCATGATCTGTCATCTCCTCTAGGTCAGTCCCCTCCCCCTACAGTTAGAAACACACACAGGGAACACAGTTAACACCTTAATCGCCCCCTAGTATTAACCCCTTCCCTGCCAGTGACATTTTTACAGTAATCAGTGCATTTTTTATAGCACTGATCGCTGTGTAAATGCCAATATGCCCAAAAATGTGTCAAAAATGTCCGATGTGTCCGCCAAAATGTGGCAGTCCCGGTAAAAATCGCAGATCGCCACCATAACTAGTAAAAAAAATAATAAAAATGCTATAAATCTATCCCCTATTTTGTAGACGCTATAACTTTTGCGCAAACTAATCAATATACGCTTATTGCGATTTTGTTTTTTACTAAAAATATGTAGAAGAATACATATCGGCCTAAACCGAGGAAGAAAATGTGTTTATTTATTTTTGGGGGATATTTATTATAGCAAAAAGTAAAAAAATTTTGCTTTTTTTTTTTTTACCGTAAAAAATTGTCGCTCTTTTTTTGTGTATAGCGCAAAAAATGAAAACCGCAAAGGTGATCAAATACCACCAAAAGAAAGCTCTATTTGTGGGAAAAAAAAGGGAACAACGTCGCACGACCGCGCAATTGTCAGTTAAAGCGACGCAGTGCCATATCGCAAAAAGTGCTCTGGTCAGGAAGTGGGTAAATCCTTTCCGGGGCTGAAGTGGTTAAACAGTTTGACGACTGTTATGCCATTTCTCGCATTGCTTGCGCCTGTGGTTTAAGGTATAGGGGGGGGTCTGACGTAGCTAAAAGAAATTCCCCTGCCTTTCTTCTGCCTGTTCACATAGGCCTATAGGCCTAAACAAGGTTTTGTCTGTATATAATTGTTCTACATATTTGGTCATCAGATATTATTTGCTGCTATTGTTGATTTTTACCACCAGTGACGCTTTATCTGAAGTATTTCTATAAAGTACAAGTTTATGTTGTTCCCCTTATAAATGTCTTTTTTGCACAAGTAAACAAAGCTTAAAGTGATACTAAAGCTTAGTTTTTTTTTTTTTTAATACAAAACATATAATACTTATCTCCACTGTGCAGCTCATTTGGCACAGAGTGGCCCCCGAACGTCCTCTTCTGGGGTCCCCCGGCGGCTCTCGCGGCTCCTCCCCACATCAGATAACCCCCTAGGAGAAGCGCTCTCCCTAAGGGGTTACCATGGGGGCGCGCTCCTGAGTCATTCATTTGGCATCCATAGAAGCCGAATGTATGACTCGGCCCCGCCTCCCCCCCGGCGCCGCATCATTGGATTTTATTGACAGCAGCGGGAGCCAATAGCTGCGCTGCTATCGATCTATCCAATCAAAGCCGGGACTCCATGGAGAGAAGGATGGTGCATCCCCGCCGAAGAAGATGAAGGGGCTCAGGTAAGTAAAACGGGGGGGAGGGCCTAGGTGGCCGGTGACTGCCAGGTGTTTTTTCACGTTAATACGTAGGATTCATTAAGGTGAAAAAACACGAGCCTTTACAACCCCTATAACTGTTTCATTAGATGTGTGAGTCTCTGATTACCTGTGCTATTGGTAATAATGACTGAACCCATGCTCTCAGAGGTGTCGGAGGACTTGCAGTGTCAGGGGAAACAATTGGGGTACAGATTCTACCAGGGTAGCACTACACCTTATTTCAGAGCGCCTCTCGGCGCTCACGTGGCCGCCCGCCGCTCTCCTCACCAATCTGAGAAGGACAGCAGGAGGGGCTGAGATCTCCCCCGCTGACGTCAGCTGCGAGGAGTGGAGGAGAGGAGGGGGGTGGCAGGCGGTCACGTGATCGCCGAGAGGTAGACATGTGCGATTCGTTTCATACGAATAGGAAATTCGTACATTCATAAGGATCCGAAATACGAATTTTTATGCATACGAATCCTGTACGAAATACGAAATTTCGTTTACGAACTTCGGATAAATTTATCATAACGAACTTTCGTTATTGTTACGAAAAGTTAACGAAACTAAAAGTTAAAAACCCCAGGAAGTCAGCACAGCACAGGGATGGTGGGAGCCCCTCATAATGATAAATGTATCATAACGAACTTTCGCTATTGTTACGAAAAGTTTACAAAAATTCGGTTGAATTTCGGACACTAATTAGGAATTAGGAATTAATTTTAATACGAAACGGAACGAAACAAAACAAATTTATTGACGGCACACATGTCTACCGAGAGGTGCTCCGAAATAAGGTATAAAGCGACATATTTTTTATAAAGCACACACACTGGGCACACAGGGGATTCTATTAAGAAAACACAGTTATAGCAGCAGGAGAGGATAGACGGCGGGCTGACGGAGGCGCGTAAACTGACCACAGTATCAGGGCTAAGCAGCCATGATAAAAGTGGTCAGTTTATAGAGGGGAGGGTAGCACCAGGCGGGATCAGCCAGGTATTTTAGATTAAAGAAAGGGACAAATGACACAGCACAAGCACTGTGCTGTTATTCATGTTTAAAAGGAACAGGATCAATCTTTTTTTTTAGGGTTACAACCAATTTAATACATTCTTTGGAAAGTAATAGCAGGCCCACACGTTCATCCCACTTGCTTGCTTCCAGTATGTCCCGGTTCGTATTAAAAGCACTGAAAAGGTTGCAGCCTTCCGTCCAGTATTCTACGTCTGTCCTTGGTGTATAGTTCTTTACTTGATAGCTTGTTTCACATATATTTACCTAATGTAACTTAATAGTTTCATTGAGACTGTAAACCAGGGGCGTGACCGGATGGGCGGGTGCGTGCTGGGTTGCAGCATGGAGTGAGTGAGAGAGAGCGAGGACGCTGTGTGCTCTATCCCACCTCCGCCCCCTTTTCCCCTTCGGATGTGCGGGCGGCTTGCCAGGTGGAGTTGGATGCGGTGTGCTGCTCGCGTGGAGGGGCGCCTGGAGACTTGGTGGCTCGCCGCTTCTCCTGCTGGGATCCTCCACTCTCTAAAGGGCTATGAGTGCCGATGAAATCTCCGAGCGTGACGTCATCCCCTGCACGCTGGTGTGAGACACACGGTAGGCGGCTCACATCCTCATGCTAGCCACAGAGCTGAAGAGCTGAAGACTTCTAGAGCGGGTACAGTATGTGGACACTAGCTTGTAAATCAGATGATGTTTAAGAACCACAGATAATCTTTGGTTTGGATTGGACTGGATGGACCCCTGATAAGCAGACAACTTTGAAATAATACAAGATACCTATATGCTTCAGTGTCTTGCTTTGCTGGCTGAGTGAGCAGTACAAAGCTCGGGAGATAAAAGTGCTAAAAGAACTAATACAGAGTAAATACTTCCCTTTCTGCGCTGAGATTGGCTTGGGATCAGGAGCAGCAGGGGGGACTATATCCTTCCTTCCTCTTATTCTCAGGTGGTGTCACCCCCAACTCACCAAACTTAAACTAGCCAAAAGCCCAGGATACTTTGTGTGCGTACCTTAACCGCTGCATACCGCTGGTGATTATCTTAGGGGCCTCAATTAATCTTCTCAATCTATGGTGTAGCCCGCTAGGGGGGGGTAGCACTAACTATTAAAGCAGCTGGGGTGCATATGTGGGGAGGGGGCTGATTCATACCGAGTATTTTACCTTAGAGTGCTGCGGTGCATCCCTTGTATAGAGCGTGGATAGGCGTGTAGCCTCTCTCTTTTTTTCTCCTTTTCATCTTCTCCTCTCCCCCTTATTCCCCGGAAACTAAATTGTTGCCAAAAGAGCATATGATGCAGAACCTACGCTCCTCAAAAGATAAAAACCCGCAGCTCGCCCTAGCAGCATCAGCAGCAGCGAAATTGGAGCAATATGCTCACGCCCCCACTCTGACCCCTCCAAAAAAGGGGTCACAGTTGAAAATACAACAGGGGGGGGCATTGGATAGGAAAAGCCAGGGCCAGACCCATTCATAGCCTTCTGGGGCTGTGTCGGCTACCCAGTCATCTAAAACACATAGCAATAAAGGACCGGGGCCAAGTGAACAAAACATAAATGTGAATATGGAGGTAACAAGCGCCCCGAACCTACCCCCGGAGAAAGAGCCAACCTTAACAGATGTATTCATGGCAGTAGGGGTGTGCAATGGCTCGTTTAAAGAACAGATGAAGGGAGTTAAAGCAGACCTGCTATTGGTCAGGTAAGATTTACAGAAAATTGCAGAGAGAACAACAGCCCTGGAAGAAAGAGTCAGTGGGCTAGAAGATAATATGGCCCCGCTGATTAAAGAAATAAAATGGATGAAGGAACAGATGTCCAAGCAAGCCTCCAAATTGGATGAGATGGAGAATAGGAGTCGAAGAGATAATGCGAGGCTAGTGGGACTACCGGAAAAAAGCGAGGGCACCAATCCGATCGAGTTTCTAGAGAAATGGCTGGGGGAGCTATTTGAGAAAGAATCATTCTCGGCCTCATTCTCTATCGTAAGAGCTCACAGGATCCCCTTTAGGGCACCCCCGGAGGGGGGATATCCTAGACCCCTACTTCTGAGGTTCCTTACCTATAAGGATAAAGTGACTTTGCTCCGGAAAATAAGGGAGGCAGGGGATGTTTTCTTTAAGGGCGTAAGAATATCATTCTACTCCAACTTTTCACCTGATCTGCAGAGACGCAGAGCGGAGTTTATCCAGGCAAAGCGCAATCTGCAAAAATTTAAGCTGTCATATGCTCTTCTCTATCCGGCAGGCTGCGGGTTACAGCTTTGGGGGGAACTCTGTTTTTTGACTCTCCAGCTGGGGTTGAGAAGTGGCTTGAAGATAATAGAGAAAAAATCTTAGGCTACACGTAGAGAGATACGGGAGGCATAATAGGCCTGTGATACAACTGGGTGCTACAATAGGATATTGGGAGGTATATGGGTAAAAATTATAAATTTCACGTAGAGGGTTAGGGAAGATGCAATAGGCCGGTGGTACAATAGGGTGATACAATAGGGTATTGGGAGGTATAGGGGTTTTATATTTGCATTTTTTTTTCTTTTTTGGTCTGTGCTCCTTAATATTTCACCCCTACCTGCCTCATGCTAATGTTCTTTGCTTATTGGGGGATGGGGGGGGATGGGTGCACACAGATGTCTGCATGAGGGGAGGTGTAAAAGGGTGGTGTTAGTAGATGAGTTAACGGTCATGGTAAACCCTAGATGGGTGGGTGAGGGTGGGGAAGAGGGGGGGGGGGAGTGTAGGGGTGGGAGAGTGCGGGGGGAGGGTAAGGGTAAGAGGGCGGGAGCGAACGGAGTTAGGGGGGGCAAACCACTATTTATGAGTATATACATCACTAGAAATTATCCTGGAGGTATCCAGGCTTTCACGTATAGATTTTTGGCTTTTAAACATACACATGCAAATACACTCTGTGGCAAATTCCTATTTAAGGAAGGGTTGACATGGCTAAGATGAGCATATGGTTTAGAGATTATAATGTCTATGCAGATAGAAGTGACACAGAATACACTAGGGGGAAAACATTAATTTTGAGTGAAGGGGTGCAAAAATCTTACTTTATAAAGAAACTTGTTACATATGGTAGCACTTGTTGGGGCAATGTACGTTTTTCAGTATCCCAATGCAAGCTAAAACCCTGAAAATAGGATCCTGGAATGTCAGGGGCCTGGGAACACCACTTAAAAAGCTGGCAGTGATCTCTATGATGGAGAGGTGTGGGGTAGATCAGGTCTGTCTGCAGGAAACCCACCTAACCAAGGATACCACTCAGCAGATACAGATGAACAAAATTTCAACATCAATTTCATGCGATCCACTCCTCTTTTAGTAGGGGGGTGAGCATCCTGGTGAAAGCTGGGGTGAAATTTTCCTGCAGACAGGTCAGTATAGATGAGCTGGGTAGATAAATTTTTCTATACTGCTCCATTGATTGCGTTATGTATGTGGTGGCAAATATATATATTCCTCCGCCCTTCAACCTGGATGTTTTGCTTAAATTGAACAAATTTTTGTTAGACAAAAAAGAGGTCCCGATTGTAGCAGTAGGAGACTTTAATGAGATCTTAGATAAAAGGCTGGATAGATTCCCGTTACGAACGTGCTCAGAGGATACAGTGAGGAGTCGTTTAAGTCTATTTCTGGAGGAAGTGGGGTTAGTAGATTTATGGAGGGTGCGGAACCCAGGCGTGTTGCAATATACCTGCTGCTCTGTGTCATACTCCACGCTTTCAAGGATAGACCTAATCCTGGGAAATGACAGGGCACTCCAGATACTAGAGAAAATAGTGTATTGGCCAAGAGGCATCTCAGATCATTCCCCTATGGTAGCTACACTAAATTTAGGAGAGGTTAGATACCGGAAGGGCTGGAGTATAAGCCCGTACTGGTTCGAAGCAATTAAAAAATCAGATGGGATTCTTCCCACCCTGCGGGAGTTTGTCGAGTTCAATCAGGGAACGGTGACTCCTCCTGTGCTATGGGACGCCCTCAAGGCTTTTCTTAGAGGGGTGCTAATACAGCAGATGGCTAAATTTAATAAAGAGGCTAGGAGTGAGGAAGAGAACTCTCTGAGGGAAGCTCTTGAGGCCGAAAATAATTTCATTAGAAACCCAACTCCGGAGACGGAAAGTGTATGGCAAAAGAAACAACAAGCGTATAAATTCGTTGTCATACAGAAAGCAGAGACTAGGCGCCTACTTCAGAGACAGGAATCTATGGTAGAGGGCGAGAGAATGGGAAGGACACTGGCTATGCTAGTGAAATCAAATACAGCTCCATCCACGGTCCTCGCCATTAGATCTCAGAGTGGAGATATCGTATCAAGTACCCCAAAAATAGTACAAGCCTTCAGGGATTATTATAAAAAACTGTATACCTCTCAGAAAAAGGGAAAGGAGGCCAAGATAGAGGACTTCCTGGGGGGGCTGTCAATTCCCGCCATATCACAAGAAGAAAGGGACATATTAGAAACTCCAATAACAATAGCAGAACTACACCAAGCGGTAGCGGGCATGGCAAGCCTTAAGTCACCTGGTCCTGATGGACTTCCAATTGAGACCTATAAATATTATGGCAAAGTTCTAATCCCTGAACTGCTAAAGGTTTTGGGGGGGGTGCTTAAGGGGGGCCAGTTGCCTGCATCAATGCTAGAGGCAACAATTATTTTGCTACAGAAAGAAGGGAAAGACCCCCTGGATGTGGCTGCTTATAGACCAATTTCTCTCTTATGCACTGACGCAAAAATTCTGGCCAAAGTTCTGGCAGTAAGATTGAATGGAGTTATTCATAAACTGGTTCATGAGGACCAGGCGGGTTTTATAGCTAATAGATCCACGAGTTTGAATATTAGAAGAGCGTTTTTTAACTTACAGTCTCCAACGGAGAACGAGGGCTCGAGAGCGCTAATGACTCTCGATGTATCCAAGGCTTTTGATAGCGTGGAGTGGGGCTATATGTGGCGGGTGCTGGAGAAATTCTGATTGGGCCTTTCTTTTATAGGGTGGATTAAAATGCTATATACCTGCCCTAAGGCAAGATTAAAAATTAATAATTAATTATCGGATTGGTTTGAGTTGGAGAGGGGGACGAGGCGGGGGTGTACACTCTCTCCACTACTATTTGCGCTGGTGATGGAACCCCTGGCCATCCCCATAAGGAAGTGCCAGGCGATAACTGGTTTCCAGAGAAAATCGGGCGAGGAAAGAATCGCGCTGTATGCGGATGACATCCTGCTTTTCCTGGGGGACTCGAGAAACTCACTGCCGGGAGCGATGAGAATAGTGGAGGAATTTGGTAGCTTCTCTGGCCTGGAGATAAACTGGGAGAAATCCGAGTTTTTATCGTTAGACCCCATAAATGAGCCAATAGTACGTGGAATGCCCCAGCTGGTAATGGTGGATGCCTTGAAGTACCTGGGAATTGTTCTGACGAAGGACCCCACCCTATATATTAGTAAAAACCTTGCTCCACTATTAATAAAATTTAAACAAAAAATAGGAATATGGAGACGCCTGCCCTTATCAACCGCAGGAAGATGTAGTTTAATAAAAATGGTATGGATGCCACAATTGCTATACGTCCTGCACAACTCTCCAGTGTGGATTAGCAAGAGGTGGTTTAAAAGAATTGATAGCCTCTTTAGGGAACTGATATGGAAAGGGAAGCAAGCCAGGATTCGACTTCGAGTGCTTCAGCTCCCCACCCGGGAGGGGGGCCTTGCCCACCCACGTCCTGAGCATTATTTTCTTTCAACACAATTGCAACAGCTATTGGGATGCGGGACACCGAAAGGAGGCACCCCTAATGGCAGGTTGCTTTGTTAAATGCTCCACACAACACAGTAATTGAAGCTCTAGAGGCGGATATGTTCCATGATGAATGCCCAACAATTAAGCTGATAATTAAACTCTGGAAAACAGTCAAGAAAATAATGAGGTATGAGGACCTAACAGTCTACACCCCTATCTGGAACAATCGCAACCTGCAGGAAGTCCTTAAAATAGGCACTTTTAGAGAGTGGGAGAATCTTGGCATTAGAAGGCTAAGTCAACTTTATAATGGCACTAGGTTAAAGAAATTCTCGGAGTTAGTAAGGGAATTTAAGTTACCACAGAGTTCTCTTTTTCTATACCTCCAGCTAGAACATGCCCTCAAAGCTCAATTTAAAGTTCAGACTCTGAGATGGGAAGAGATGCCTCTATTTCAGAGTATAATCCAGGTAACCCCCACTAGGGGGGTAATATCAAGAATTTATGATCAATTAAGTAAATCGGACAACAGTGGGGGGATACTTCAGGGCGTAAGAGCTAAATGGGAAGAGGATATAGGAGTAATGACCCAGGAACAATAGGTGAGAATCTTGGAGCTGGGGGTTCAGGTCTCGGTGTCCCCTTCACAAAAGCTCTCACATTTGATGCTGCTAAATAGAGCCTATTATACACCTAAAAGACTTTTTAAGTTTGGGAGAAGGCCCAATGACAATTGCCTCAGGTGTCGGGGGATGGGAGATCTCATCCACATGTTGTGGAGGTGCCCCAAGTTGTTCAGATACTGGGAGGGGGTGACTGGGAGTTTGGGTAATATCTTTGGCACCATAGTGGTGAAGGAGGCTATAGTATGCATTCTGGGGCATAGAAGAGTGAAGGGAGAGAGGCTGTGCACTACACTAGCCATCACGCGGGCCCTGTTTCAAGCCAGGAAGATGATAACATTAAGATGGCAATCAAAGGATCCCCCTACTGTGAAAGACTGGATCTCTACACTTAGCGAAACCTTGGGTAGGGAAAGATTGAAGTACATAAAGAGCGTCAATCTTCAGGAATTCGAAAGTATGTGGAAACTATGGGTGGAGAAGGTGGGGTGCCCTCAATAGCGGGCGCGATACGGAGCAGAGAAAGTGTTAGGCTTAACACAGGTATATAGGTAATTGGAACCCTTGACGGTATATAGTGTTATAGCGAGGTGGTTTTGACAAGCATATTTTTTAGCCAAACAAAAGATTAGATAGACACATATTAAATATGGGGGGAGGGTGGGAGGGGTGGAATTAGGAATAGATAACTTTCCGTATAACATCGGCTTTGTTAGTAAAGGATGGACATGGGGGGCCCATAAGTTGGCTTTCATATGTCCTTCATTCTCCCTCTTTTCTTCTTTTTCCTCCTTTTTTTTCTCTTTTCTCTTTTTCCTGTTTTCTCCAAATTGGTTCAGTGAAGGATAAGCTTTAACTGATACCGGGCCATAGCCTAGTTACAGCTGAGTTTATGGGTTTGGAGAAGGCAGGAAGGGATGGTAATGTAATGTAATAAAGTCTTATGTTGTGATTTTATAAAAGGAATTGAGGAAATGCATAATCCACTATGAAGTGAATTTGAGAAGGCGACAGTTAATGAACATCGAGCTGATTTAGCCCTCTAACATTGTTCGCTGATATGGAAAAAAAAAAAAAAAAACGTAATAGTTTCATTAACCGTGCGTGAGAGGCACTTTTGTCCCCGCGCCGCGTCACACCCCCTACCCCTCTTTGGTCTCGCCTAGCTTTTAGGATGTTGTTATGAGTGCTATTGGGTTTTATTCTATTATTTATGTCACATATGCCTTCCTCCCCCCCCCTTTTCTTTCTCCCACAAAGAAAGAAGAGCAAATGTGTCTCTCAATTATTGGCTACTTTGTCCCATTATATTGAGTTTGGATACCATGTTCCTATCCTGGGTTTTTATGTGAAACGGATTAGCTGATCCTTAAATTTAACTAGGACATTTATGTCGAGTGGAATGTTGATTTGTGGTGCCATCCAGTATGGATTTGGGTTGGTTACCTATACAATCTGACAACCCCCCCCCCCCCCATGACAATTTCACTTTAGTATTTGTTTAAGGGACCGTCTTGTCATGTTTGATAAGGCGATTGGCCCACCATTCAGTCTTCAGCACCCTAAGGAGGGGGATAACACCACGTGTGGGCTTACCCACTGGTCGTTTCATGATACATTATGATATGACTACAGTGGGCAATTATGCAAGTTTTTCTTCCACTATATGGCCTTTGGGCTCCCCCCGGGTTATTTGGACGATGTGGCGTTGCTCAGTCCTCACCTTTGGTGGCCTGAGCATGCATTACTTTGTCTGACCTGCAGGGGTGGATGACCTGGGTCAGGTTAGACGTATAGCGCGGTAAGTCTAATTCCACACTAGGATGCACTGTTTAGGATGTCTCCTTTGTATCCGACCACCACGCTGGGCATGTCCTGAATGACAGTGTACATATGGTCCACATATTTGGCCCCCTCTTGGTTGGCGACCAAGAGGCTAGAACCGGACCTTTTAATGTGGCTGAGCTACCCTGTTGCTGTCTTCTATTGTTGCCAGGGCAGTTTGTATCGTGGCGTTCAGATGACAGGAGGGGGAGTGGTTAACCACCCAGCTTGCCAATGAGTGATCCGGCCTGTCCTGAGTATAGATGAGGTTAACTTTAGAGCGGCCGCTCCTCCCTCCCACACAAGAGGCTTGGAGCGCACGCTCCATAGGAAGGAGTGAGGGAGATACCGGCGGCGCATTGGCTGCCAGCTTGTATCACCTCCCTTGTCACGTTCGAGGCTTGGAGTGCATGCTCCTCGTGGATGACCGTGAGAGATGTCAGCGGCGCACTGTTCGCCGGCTGTTGTCTCCTCCCCGGTCACGTGCCCTGATGACTTGGAAATCAAGCTCCTCTAATTACTGTGGTAATCACTGTGGAGGTGAGGCTTGGAACGCAAGCTGATTCGGCGATCCGACGTTTGGGGCCCCCTCCACTGTGTAAACCCCTGTTCGACCCCTGAACTATTCCCACACTCCAGGCCTAATGCTCTGTGTCGCTACACATGCGATCAATACCATATGAGGCCAGTTTATAACGATTATAGTATTAAACTGTGTACTTCCGGTTCCGCCATGATGGGGGCGGACCTAATTATTTTGAAATGGTGTTCATAGTCTGTATACATGGGCAACGTGGGGAGGCTGTTTCATGCCCCAGTTGAAGGCTTTTTAGTCGAAACGCGTAGGGCGTTTGCTTCCCACATTGCCACCATTTTACTTAGTAATCACTTTTTTACTTTGTGAGGCTTTTTATCCAATAAAATCCTTTTATTTTTAGACCTACGCCATGTGGAGCCCCTTTTTTCTCTTTTTTTTTCTCCATGACTTCATCCATGATTGATTTCTTCTGACCTTTTGAACCTGCCTGGAACTGGAGAGTGTGCGAGTGAGCTGACAATCCCCACCTGTGACAATCCTGGTTATCGGTGACCGCGACCCAAGTGACAACCCTGCCTATCGGAGATCGTGACTGAAGGGATAACATCTGGGTGGATTCCACGGGAGGCCACCTCCACAGGCTCTGACAGACGTACTGCTATATGGCAGATATGTCCTACAAAATCCGGTAAGAGTATCCAACTCTAGATGTCTATGACGTGTTGCCTGTGGTTGCTGTGCAGTTCAGTCTTCAGCCAACATCCTGTGTCCAAGCACCCCCACTGTCTGAGAAGACTTCTTTCATCTATATTTATGGACTCTGGTCGCAGAGTTTAGCACATTGTATTATAGACATTTATATATACTTCATAGGTTTTTGTGTTGATTCACATTATTGATAGTTGCTTTAATAGTCACAGATTTATTTTTGTTATCTACAAGTTTTCAGTTTCGGTTTAGCGCTGCACTTGTTTTATATATATTTGATGTGACTTGGTTTGTTTGTGTGCTAGCTGCTATTCATTACATTGTTCACATACCGTATATACTCGAGTATAAGTCGTTCCGAGTATAAGTCGAGGCCCTAATTTACCACAAAAAAATGGGAAAAACTTATTGACCCGAGTATAAGACGAGGGTGAGAAATGCACAGCTACTGTAAGTGGAAAAGAGGGTCAACAATGCCCATTTGCAGCCTCACTGTGCCCATTTGCAGCCATAGGTCCCCTGAACTTCAAACTCGGTAGTTAAGGGTTCCTAGATGCCCCCTAGCTGCAGCCAAAATTTGGGGTCTCTGAACCCAAAGGGTCCCAAAATGACATTGCTGCAGATGGACACAGTTGACCAAATTTGGGGCCCCATATCTCGGGGCCACTTAGTGCTAAGAACCCCAAATTTGGTGTGCAAACCCAGTGGAACTAGCACCATTAAATATAAAACACAGTTATAGCAGCAGGAGAGGATAGACAGCGGGCTGACGGAGGCACGTAAACTGACCACAGTATCAGGGCTCAGCAGCCATGATAAAAGTGGTCAGTTTACAGAGGGGAGGGTAGCACCAGGCGGGATCAGTCAGGTATTTTAGATTAAAGAAAGGGACAAATGACACAGCACAAGCACTGTGCTGTTATTCATGTTTTAAAGGAATGGGATAAAAATTTTTTTTAGGGTTACAACCAATTTAATAGATTCTTTGGAAAGTAATAGCAGGCCCACACGTTCATCCCACTTGCTTGCTTCCAGTATGTCCCAGTTCCTATTAAAAGCACTGAAAAGGTTGCAGCCTTCCGTCCAGTATTCTACGTCTGTCCTTTGTGTATAGTTCTTTACTTGATAGCTTGTTTCACATATATTTACCTAATGTGGTTTGGCTCGCTATTTACTGAACGGTTGTATATACAGTAGATTCAATAGCAGAGGTACAGCCTTCCTTCCAGATACGTCTTATAGTACATTGGATTTTCTAATACAGTGCCTTGAAAAAAGTATTCATACCCCTTGAAATGTTTCACATTTTTGTCATGTTGCAACCAAAAAACGTAAACGTATTTTATTGGGATTTTATGTGATAGACCAACACAAAGTGGCTCATAACTGTGAAGTGGAAGGAAAATGATAAATGGTTTTCACATATTTTTTACAAATAAATATGTGAAAAGTATGGGGGGGGGGGGCATTTTTATTCAGCCCCCTTTACTCTGATAACTAAAATCTAGTGGAACCAATTGCCTTCAGAAGTCTCGCAATTAGTAAATGGAGTCCACCTGAGTGTAATTTATTCTCAGTATAAATACAGCTGTTCTGTGAAGCCCTCAGAAGTTTGTTAGAGAACCTTAGTGAACAAACAGCATTATGAAGGCCAAGGATCACATCAGACAGGTCAGGGATAAAGTTGTGGAGAAGTATAAAGCAGGGTTGGGTCATAAAATAATCTCCCAAACTTTGAGCATCTCACGGAGCTCTGTTCAATCCATCATCCAAAAATGGAAAGAGTATGGCACAACTGCAAACCTACCAAGACATGCGGGTGCATTCAGGAGTGCATCTCAGAAAACGCACCAAATCCACAGGTAATAACAGAAGTCTATGGCTCAGTGCAGGTAACCTGCAGGGCAACTGCACTGCGGATCAGTTTGAAAGCAGCCCAGAGTAACCAGTGCAGAACTAGAACAGATATGCTCATTGGTATGTCATTTTATTAACAAACAAAAAAAATGACCTTCAAACACAACCTTCATTCAGGAATCACCCTGCAGGTATTCCTGGCTGTTGCTGTGCCAGGCGGAGTGCATTTGGTATCACTCCACATGTGACAGGAGCTAGGGTTGCCACATGTCTGGGATTCACCTGGACAGTTCGGGTTTGGAATCATGCGTCCGGGTTTCAGACCGCCTGCAACCCAGACACATTATTCAGGCCGGACTATGGCTTCCCAGCAGGGTTTCTGGCTGCAGTTATCTAAGCTGAGGGTGTCTGTTACATTCTCTTTCACACTGTCGAAAGCAAACATTAACAATTACCCCTCCCCCGACACAGACGGGAGAGGAGAGAGGGCTTCCTCCCGCCAGAAAAAAGGGGGGACAGAAATTTGAAGTCCAGCAGACTCAGCTACATCTGGATGAGAGGTGCTGACTGCCAAGGGGTGAATGAGCTCTCCCTGTCTGTGACTGAAGTCTCCCCCCTTCTCTCTCCTGCCTCTGATTGAGTACATTAAGGATAAATCAGGGTCCTCAGAACACCCCTTACATCAGAGTTCCTCTTTACACCAGAGGCCACAGTGTTCCCCCTTACATCAGAGTCCTCTCCGTACATCAGAGTTCTCACTCTTCCCCCCTTAGATCTGGGTTCCCAGAGCATCCCTTATGTTAGAGTCCCCAGAGTTCTCCCCTAGATCAGAGTCTGCAGAGTCCCCCCTTATGGGGCGTACACACGGTCGGACTTTTCAGCTACAAAAGTCCGACGGACGCCGACGGACTAAAGCTGGCTGACAATCCGATCGTGTGTGGGCTTCTCCGGACTTTCAGCGGACTTTTTCAGCCTCAAATCCGACGGACTTTAGATTTGGAACTTGCTTCAAATCTTTACGTCGTAACTACGACGGACCCCGAAATCCGCTCGTCTGTGTGCTAGTCCGACGGACAAAAACCCACGCTAGGGCAGCTATTGGCTACTGGCTATCAACTTCCTTATTTTAGTCCGGTGTACGTCATCACGTACGAATCCGTCGGACTTTTGTGTGGTCGTGTGTAGGCAAGTCCGTTCGTTAGAAAGTCTGCCGCAAGTCCGCCGAAAGTCCGCCGGAAGTCTGTCGGAAGTCTGTCGGAAGTCTGTCGGACGGGCTGTCGGACGAAAAGTCCGACCGTGTGTACGCCCCATTACAGTGTAAAGGAAACTCTGCGGATTCAGATGGAAAAGGGGGTCTCTGTGGACTCTGATGTAAAGGAGGACTCTTGTGATTAACTTCATTTGATTAGAAATGTTATTTAATTGCAAAATATATGTATAGATTATACTATAAAAACAAATTGCTGTGCGCCTCTAAAGTGTTTGGGTTTGACTTGAAGAAATGGTGGCGATCCTAACAGGAGCCGGCGCTATACGGGAAGCCTTGGTTCTGCTCTCTACGGACAGCTCCATTCTCAACACTGATGCTCTGGGATGGAGGGTCTGGAGCCGCCCGCCACCCCGGAGCAGGAGATCACGGGCCGCATCAAAGAGCACCCCTGACCCATTGGATATTAGTATAGGAGATTACACATATAATGTATACGAGTGATTTATGTCTGAGAGAGGTGGAGCGTATAGTTGTGTGTTGGATATGTGTGTAGTCTGAGAATGTTTTTAAGCTTGATATATGGAATAAAGTATAGCACTTTTTGTACTTAGTCCAGTGAGTTGCTTATGATTTTTTTTTTTTTTTTTTCTACTTTTTTCTTTTGGTTTTGTAATATACGGTATATACCGTATATACTCGAGTATAAGTCGAGGCCCTAATTTACCACAAAAAAATGGGAAAAATTTATTGACCCGAGTATAAGACGAGGGTGAGAAATGCACAGCTACTGTGAGTGGAAAAGAGGGTCAACAATGCCCATTTGCAGCATCACTGTGCCCATTTGCAGCCTCACTGTGCCCATTTGCAGCCATAGGTCCCCCGAACTTCAAACTCGGTAGTTAAGGGTTCCTAGATGCCCCCTAGCTGCAGCCAAAATCTGGGGTCTCTGAACCCAAAGGGTCCCGAAATGACATTGCTGCAGATGGACACAGTTGACCGACTTTGGGGCCCCTTATCTCGGGGCCACTTAGTGCTAAAAACCCTAAATTTGGTGTGCAAACCCAGTGGAACTAGCACCATAAAATTTCCAAAGCTGGGGTTTCTAGTACCAAGTGGCCCCAAGATACAGGGCCCCAAAAATCAGTTCAGAAAATGTCAAGCAGTTTTCAGCAGCAGAGAATGACATTTTCTGAACTGGATTTGGGGCCCCGTATCTCGGGGCCACTTAGAGCTAGGAACTTCAGCTATGTGTGGGTATGTTGTGGTACCAGTTCAACTGGGTGTGCACACCAAATTTGGGGTTCCTAGCACCAAGTGGCCCTGAGATACAGGGCCCCAAAGTCGGTTTGGAAAATTATTTTTTTTGCTGCAGAAAAGTGCTTGACTCGAGTATAAGTCGAGGGGGGTACTTTCAGCACAAAAAAATGTGCTGAAAAATTCGACTTATACTCGAGTATATACGGTATATATTTTTTTATAGATGAGAGTTGGCAGTGCTAGGACGATGTCATCCAGTACCCAGGGCAAAGATACCAAACTGCGCCCCCCTTCCCTTAGGATTAGCGTCAGGTTAACCCTCATCCCTGCAATAAACCACTGCGCCCAGGGCAGCCGCCCCCTCCTGCCCAACCCCTGGTCCCGGACCCTGAGAGTTGGTAGAGTCAAAACCAGGTTTTGTTTTCATTTTTGGAAGCTTTTCATGGTAGTTTTACCATTGACTCCCATCATATCTTATTATACTATATTATATCTATACATACACAATATATTGGATTGATATACATTTAGGGATTTGATTGGGAGGGGTCAAAAGAAAGTTTTGTTGCCTGTTTAGTTTGCCTCGACCTAATAGAGAATAACGTGGAGTTTCTGGGCGTGAGTCAGAGTTATTTTTGTTTTGACATATGGTGGCCGTTGACTGGAAACCACGTGGCTGAGTCATATGGTGACGCTTTACTGATCTCATATAAAGTAAATGTAGAATGTTGCTGTGATGATTTATCACCTTCAATATCTTTCTTTGAAATGTTACTTTCATTTTCTGACGATGTACTTTGGAATGTGGATGGTCAACTAGAAGATCAGCTACTACTTGTTCCTCATCATTGGCTTCTTGTTTAGCGTAGCATTTCTTTCACTTGATTCTTCTCTTCTGAGCTCATGACTTCTGAATTTGCCATGGGATATACTGGATCTTCTGCGTCAGACTCTAATAAAAAAAATAAATAAATATATATATATATATATATATATATATATATACACACAGTGCCTTGAAAAAGTATTCATACCCCTTGAAATTTTCAACATTTTGTCATGTTACAACCAAAAACATAATATTTTATTGGGATTTTATGTGATAGACCAACAAAAAGTGACTCATAATTGTGAAGTGGAAGGAAAATGATAAATTGTTTTCAAAATGTTTTACAAATGAATATGTGAAAAGTGTGGGGTACATTTGTATTTAGCCCCCTTTACTCTGATACCCCTAACTAAAATCTAGTGGAACCAATTGCCTTCAGAAGTCACCTAATTAGTAAATAGAGTCCCTCTGTGTGTAATGTAATATCAGTATAAATACAGCTATTCTGTGAAGCCCTCAGAGGTTTGTTAGAGAACCTTAGTGAACAAACAGCATCATGAAGGCCAAAAAACACACCAGACAGGTCAGGGATAAAGTTGTGGAGAAGTCTAAAGCAGGGTTAGGCTATAAAAAAAAATGCATGTATTTGCAAATGTGTGCAACTAAACCCCTGTTTTTAACGCATACTGTTAGGCAGGTTAATTCGGTTGGTCGCAGGCTGGTTGGTAAGTTGAGCTTGGAAATTCTTTGGTTTTATTTTACATGCGTTTGCCCTTCCAGTGCTCCTTGCTGTGAAGACCAGTTATAGGTGTGGGCAGTGACCTTTTTTTGTATTGTTGACATATTGGTCAGGCAACGCACTGACACCTTTGCTGCCATTGTGCAATGCGCTGGGTGTTCAGTGTGCTCCTGCATCTTTAAGGAGAGTTGGGCTCCCTCCAGTCATCTGCCCTTCATCTATCCATTAGCATACATGTGCTCCCACTGTGGAGACTCTTCAAAGTTAGAGTTAGGGTCTGCAGGATACAGGGTGCCTTGCTGTGGCCTGCAGCTTATGCATGTATTTGCAAATGTGTGCAACTAAACCCCTGTTTTTAACACATACTGTTAGGCAGGTTAATTTGGTTGGTCACAGGCTGGTTGGTAAGTTGAGCTTGGAAATTCTTTGGTTTAATTTTACATGCGTTTGCCCTTCCAGTGCTCCTTGCTGTGAAGACCAGTTATAGGTGGGGGCAGTGACCTTTTTTGTACTATAAAAAAATATCCCAAGCTTTGAACATCTCAGGGAGCACTGTTCAATCCATCATCCAAAAATGGAAAGAGTATGGCACAACTGCAAACCTACCAAGACATGGCCGTCCACCTAAACTGACCGGCCGGGCAAGGAGAACATTCATCAGAGAAGCAGCCAAGAGGCTCCATGGTAACTCTGGAGGAGCTGCAGAGATCCACAGCTCAGGTGGGAGAATCTGTCCACAGGACAACTATTAGTCGTGTTCTCTACAAATCTGACCTTTATGGAAGAGCAGCAAGAAGAAAGACATTGTTGAAAGAAATCCATAAGACGTCTTGTTTGTAGTTTGTGAACAGTGGGGGCACAGCAAACATGTGGAAGAAGGTGCTTTGGTCAGATGAGACCAAATTTAAACTTTTTGCCCTAAAAGCAAAACCTTGGCTACCTATGTGACTATGCTTCTGCCTCTGCTTGGCTCCACGTTCCTTTGACTTGGCTCCACGTTATTACTGAGTGTCTGTACTGGCTACATCCAGCATCACCTGTCATAGGCTTACCGGAAGCACTTATGACCTTTGCCTTCTGAACCTGCAGTGCAACCAAAGATCCCCTTGAACCTCAGCTGGTTCTTCTCGCAATTCTGTTGTTTCTGACCAGGTGTTCTGCTGGATCTTTCATATCTGCATCTCCTGCCCAAGGTTCTGCCATCAACATCAACATCAGCACTCATGTTCCTCCTGTCCCTTGGCACTATCTGTTTCACTTCCAGTGGTGCTTGGGGCAGAGATACAAGAGAGGTCAACCTCATCATTTCAGTAAGGTACATACTTACATTTACAAAGGAAAAATGGTTTAAAATTGCCCTAAAATGACTTTGACAGCTATCATTACCAGCGTATTTTTGTTTTTAACCCTCCATCTCCCAAGGGTCTACTATGTATTTTGGGGGACCTTTGTATAGGTCTTGGTGCTGTGTTTTTTTTTTCCCCCTCCTTGAGTTTGGTATGGATTTTAACCACTTCAGCTCCTGAAAATTTTAAACCCCTCCATGACCAGGCCATTTTTTGCTATTCGGCACTGCGCTAGTGGAAAGTCATGCAATGCTGTACCCAAACAAACTTTATATCTTTTTTTCACACAAATAGAGTTTTCTTTTGGTGGTATTTGATCCCCACTGGGTTTTTTTATGTTCTATCTGTTCTGTTCTGTCTGTTTATAAAACATATCCAATAAGTCTCGGTTCACACTGGGGCGACCTATCAGGCGACTTAGCTGCCTGTGCCTGACAAGTCGCGCTCTATTCAGTGCAATGGAACCGTTCTAATCGGAGCGACTCAAATTGGGTTGACTTGAGGTTCCTGCACTACTTGGGGGTGACTTCGGAGCAGAAGTCATTTGCAAACCACGCTGAAGTCGCACTGTATGGGATGGCTTCAGAGTGGGGCGACTTTCAAGCCGCCCCAGCGTGAACCGAGCCTAAATAAAAAAAATAAAATAAAACCCCCCCCCCCCCCCGAATTTCTATACAAATGTCAGCGACTTTATAGTGGGACTGTGATAGTGCTGTGAGAAATCTGACACTAATTCCGCGTGCACACGAGCGGACTTTTCGACCGGACTGGTCCGACGGACCGAGTCTGGCGGACAATCCGACCGTGTGTGGGCTTCATTGGACCTGCAGCTGACTTTTTCGGTCAAAAATCTGACAGACTTTAGATTTGGAACATGTTTCAAATCTTTACGTCGGAACTCCGCTGGACCCAGTTCCTATAGAAAAATCCGCTCGTTTGTATGCCAGTCCGACGGACGAAAACTGACGCTAGGGCAGCTATTGGCTACTGGCTATGAACTTCCTTATTTTAGTCCGGTGTACGTCATCACGTACAAATCCGTCGGACTTTGGTGTGATCATGTATAGGCAAGTCCGTTCTTTGGGAAAGTCCGTCGGAAGTCCGTCAAAAGGTCAGTCAGAAAAGTCTGCTCGTGTGTACACGGCATTAATGACACTGGGTGGGAACTTGTGAAAATGAAATAAAAAGTAGCGCATAAATGGTGCCAAAAGTCTTCAATCAAGAAAACAACTGAAAAAAACAAATGTCCACAAATAATAAACATAACAGTGAAAAAACTTGTAAGTCTCTCAATATAGGTGAATAAAATCCTGTCGGTGAGTGGGAAACAAATGACATGGAATGTCCCACTGAAAACCATGCATGGATGCAGGGAGACAGAAGTTAAAACGCAAGTGAATCAACAAATCATCCCCAAGTTGTATCTCTCAACAACATGCGACTTGGTAAAGATGGTGTGTAAGAAACTCTTACCAGATGCGATGGACTCCCTTGTCAGCGACAGGGAGTCACTCGAGCGGGTTGCCTCTCAGGGCCAGTGAACGGACATCACAGCTCTGCGAACCTTCTGGGTCAAACTCTGCGCGGATCTCCCGGGGTCACCAGGTGGGTCCTCCCAAAGGATGGCCGAGGTGCGGATCAGAGGGAACAATGCGTCACGTACAAAGGCTGGAGTGAAGGCTGGTTGAATCTCTCAGTAAGTATGTGGAGAAAAAATAAACAAGCTCCACATAGTGTAGCTGAGCAAAAATAGGATTTTTATTGCTAAAAACGCCAGGTAACAATAAAATGTGATCACAGAGTATAAAATCGAAAATGGGCAACAAGGAGGATGCTGGAAGCGCCCGAAGCTTTTCGATCAATGGATCGTCTACTGGAGCATGCTCCAGTAGACGATCCATTGATCGAAAAACTTCTGTCTCCCTGCATCCATGCATGGTTTTCAGTGGGACATTCCATGTCATTTGTTTCCCACTCACCGACAGGATTTTATTCACCTATATTGAGAGACTTACAAGTTTTTTCACTGTTATGTTTATTATTTGTGGACATTTGTTTTTTTCAGTTGTTTTCTTGATTGAAGACTTTTGGCACCATTTATGCGCTACTTTTTATTTCATTTTCACATGTTTCTTTGGTTGTTGTCACCTTGTAAGTAGCTGCTCCGCACCATATATTCTTTCAATTTAGCGCAGTGTACACTTTTATTATATTTGCACTGGGTGGGAACTGACTAACTGACATCACCATTGACACTAATACAGTGATCAGTACTAAAAATATGTACTAATGACTCTGGCTGGGAAGGGGTTATCATTGGGGTGATCAAAGGGTTAAATGTGTGCCTAGGGAGTGCTTACAAACTGTAGGTACTATGGGAAGGCAGAGATCCGTGTCTCTGCTTTGCAGAAACACAGGATCATTTATCTTTCCTACTGACAGAACGGTCATCTGCCTTGTTTACGTAGGCAGACCGCTGTTCTGCCTCTGCCTCTCAAATGATCAGCGGGTCCCGGCGAACAGCGAGCCTGCTGGACCTGCTGCTTGGCTCCTGATGTGTCACCTGTGGCGCGTGTGTGCGCCCCAGACCCGGAAGTGCAGGATCACGTACAGGTACGTGATCCTGCGCAGGAGAGCCACCTTGCCGCTATATATATATATATATATATATATATACAGTATACTTTTGGCAAGCGGTTAACATGGGTGGGTGCCTTGCCAGGGAGACCCCCTGGCAAAGCACCTTGTCCCCATGTTGATTAAGACAAGGGTCTCATCCCCACAACCCTGACCAGTGATTATGGGATGTGCGGGTTGGGGGCTTATTAGAATCTGGAAGCCCTCTTTAATAATAATGGGGCCCCCAGATACCAGCCCCCCTACATGAATGAATATGGGGTACATAGTACTGAACCATCCGCGTTCATACCTATTTATAGCCTTTGCTTTTTATCATCCATTGGAACCGTCACTTTGTTGCAGTCCTGACTTTTTATGATTTGTTTCTACTTCTTACTAAGTAAATTCTTTTAATCCCAATTAAGAACCCTCATTTTCTGAAGTCTACATGGTTTATTGCATTGCCAGAGTTACAAAGTTACTAATACTTTTTTTTTTCATTAGCCATAGAAAACGTAATTTCACTTTGTTATTGGAGGAAAAACTTCAAGGCTGCCAGCTGTTATTTTCCTACCCTTCAGCTGACAGCTGATGGAATTTGATATAACCTCAGGGCAAGTAAAACCAGTAACAAAGTGAAACTAATTCAGGAAGGGTTTTTCCTTGTAATAACTAAATCATCTTAGCTGCTAGGCAGGTTTTTTTTTTTTAAGTGCATGTAAATGGAAAACCTTAGTGGCGGGCCGTCCATAAGGGGGGCAGAAGTGTTGTCGCCCCAATCTCTATGCGCCGGCCCCTAATCTCCATGCATAGAGTTCTATGAGGTTTTTTTTTGTGAAGCACATGAGGCCTGAGGCTCTAATTGACTTCAAAAAGGGTGCGCTCAGGGACCCCGAGCCCACCCACTTGTGATATTAGCGAATGTTGATTCGCTAATGTCTTCCTGCTTCTCCTCCTGGCCAATCGTGACAGGAAGCAGGTCCTAAGACCGGACTGGCCAGGAGGAAAAGCGACCGAATTGGCCAGGAGGAAAAGCGACCGAATTGGCCAGGAGGAGAAGCCGCCCGCGACCCGGATGGGGTAAGTGTGGGGCTGGTGGGCTTGCGAGCGGGCAGAGGGAACGGGTGGGGGGTATGTTTGACCCCCAAAAAACGGAGCACCAGCCACCAGTCGAAAACCTTCCAAATAGTATCAAACAGAGCGGGGAAGCATTAAACTCTCTGTCAGGTATTTATGCTGTGTCCCCACAAGGCGGATTCACTGACAGACTAAAGTAAGCTATGGAGTACACCATTTTCTTTCCTTCCACTATGGGAAAAAGACTGACAGGTGGGAGGAGATTGGATCCCCTTCTGCTTGTTTGGTAACGGACCGGATAAAGGACCGGTCTATAGGGGTGAATGGAGATGCAGCGCTAAGAAATAAGTATTCCCCAGATTTGCATCTAAGGAGTAAAGTGTAAAATATGAAGTGCAGTGAAAGGATGAGTGCATATATACTTAATAAATAACCCTTGAAGTGATACAAATAAGTGTTAAAGAAAGAACATAAAAGTTCATGGTGATGTAACAACATGAAGAAGGTAAATAAACCTACAGCAGGTAGAAGGCTTAACATATGTTAATATATAAAAAATGGAAAACCGCATGAAAGCAGGCAAGGTGGGTACCGACATAAAAACTTGAGAGTGCTGCTACGTAGACTCATCCCCTTCATTCCAGAAGAGGACAAAGCAGCAGTAGTTGGAACAATCATCCATTCCCGACTCGACTATGCAAACTCCCTCTACATAGGACTACCTAAATATCAGATTGCACGCCTACAAGTCATCCAAAACACGGCAGCAAGACTGGTAACGGGAAAAAAACCCTGGGAATTCATCTCCCCATCCCTGAGGACCCTACATTGGCTAACCGTAAAGGACCGGATCACATTCAAGACCTTCTGCCTCACCCACAAATGCACACAAGGAAACGCAATACCTATGCGAGAAAATAAAACACTACACACCCAATCGAAGTCTCCAATCAACTAACCAAAACCTCCTCCTCATTCCCAAGTCCAACTACAAATCAAAGGGAGAACGAAGAGTCACAGTCCAAGGACCACGGCTATGGAACGCTCTACCCACTAACATCCACATGGAAGAAAACCATCGGCCCTTGAGAAAAAAACTCAAGACCCACCTCTTCTAAGAAGCAGAACAACACAGGATGGATCAAGCGCCTTGAGGCGATTCAGTTCACATTTACAGCGCTATACAAGTCATTCATTCATTCAGAGTCAATATGGCAAGATATAGTTCATAATAATAGATATACCACGTTCAATCTCTCTGACGTAATCCCAGGATGATGTTATTCACTAGGTGTAGTTATATGGCTGGACATAGTGGTATTAACACACAACACCAAGGATTGTGTTTGCAACACCAGGGGGAGGGGATGGATACTCTTACCCTAGGCTGTGGACACACACGCCAGTGGCGGTGGGTCAAATAAGCATGGATGGCAGTCAGGAACCCAATCACGATCCCGAACTCCTATTGCTGAAACCGGTGTATGCATACACCTGCATTGATCAAGCAAAGGATGATCCAAGAAACCAGACTTTAAACTGAGATGTTCCTGATACCTGTAGTATTATTTTTCAGCAGAGATTTAATTTCCTTCCTAAGCATCTTCTTCTCTGCAACGTTATATCCTCTCGGCTGCGATTATATGTATCCAGGAGATTAGCAGCCCGCTCACTGACCCTGGACCTCATCACAGATGGCCTCACTAAGGACCTTCAATGTAGAAGCTTCGGCAGGGAGCTGTAAGAGTAAAGAACGATGTAAAGATGTTGTATTTGCCCAGTTTAGTATGAAATAAGATCATCTGGTGCTACATGAACACCTGGAATTTGTAGTTCTAAAAAGGGACAGGCCAGTTAGTATAATATTCTGCTGACTTTTGACTTTTTTAGATTTTCTCTTAACCACTTCAAGACCGCAATACGTATATATATATATATATATATATATATATATATATATATATATATATATATATATATATAATGTTGTGGCCTTGGAATGCTTTTCTGGAGTTACCCCATATTTTTTCTTAGTGGCTGGCTTTCTCATGAAAGTGGTCTGAACAGCTCATGAGCCGCTGGAACGCTTTCAGAAGCGGCGGAAGGGGACGTCCCCCCTCCCCTCCCGCTGCTCCCCGGTTTTTCTCGGGCTGACCGTTTTTAGCGGTGCGCCCAAAAAAACTATCTGATGGTGCATCCAGCTGGTCACAGAGGCGATAAAAGACCAGATCGTCTTTGATGGCCTCTATGGCCAGAGCTATGTCATGACGTCACTTCCGGTCCAGGGTTGAAGTAAATTTTTTTTATTTTAAATGAAAAGATCAAAAATGTTTTTAATCTTTTTTTGCTTTTAAAGTTAGAAAGGAGATATTTGGGGTCTTTTTGACCCTCGATCTCTCAATAAAGAGGACCTGTCATTCTTATTTCTATTACAAGGGATATTTATATTCCTTGTAATAGGAATAAATAAAAGTTATCAAGAAAAAAAGGGACCTTGTAAAAATAAAAAATAAAATGAATTAAACAATTTATAGTGCCCCCATCACTCTGTGCTTGCACGCAGAAGCAAACGCATATGTAAGTCACACACGCATATGTAAACAGTGTTCACACCACACATGTGAGGTATCATTGCGAATGTTAGAGCGAGAGCAATAA
The DNA here is from genome assembly GCF_042186555.1 of Aquarana catesbeiana. Classification (NCBI taxonomy): domain Eukaryota; kingdom Metazoa; phylum Chordata; class Amphibia; order Anura; family Ranidae; genus Aquarana; species Aquarana catesbeiana. The sequence continues at coordinate 32,194,561 of NC_133329.1, read as the reverse complement.
CTCTAGTGCTAGACCTATTCTGTTACTCTAAATAGGTAACCTGTAAACATTTTTAAGTAGCATAGTTTGTCACCATGCCACAAGTGTACGCAATTTTATAGCGTGACATGTTAGGTATCTATTTACTCAACATAACTTCATCTTTCATATTTTACAAAAAAATTGGGGTATATATTGTGTTGTTTTTTTTTAATGAAGCACTTAATTAAGCCCTAGACTTAAGCCCCAGAAGATTTGGCTACTCAATGACCAGGCCATTTTTTGCGATACGGCACTGCGTCGCTTTAACTGACAATTGCGCGGTCGTGCGGCACTGTACCAAAACAAAATTTATGTTCTTTTTTTCCCCACAAATAGAGCTTTCTTTAGGTGGTATTTAATCATCTCTGCGGTTTTTATTTTTTGCACCATAAACAAAAAAAGAGCGACAATTTTGAAAAAAAAACACAATATTTTGTACTTTTTGCTATAATAAATATCCCAAATTTTTTTTTTTAAATAACAAATTTTTTCCTCAGTTTAGGCCGATATGTATTCTTCTACATATTTTTGCTAATAAAAATCGCAATAAGCGTATATTTATTGGTTTGCACAAAGGTTATAGCTTCTACAAAATAGGGGAAAGATTTATGGCATTTTTATTATTATTATTTTTTTTTTTTACTAGTAATGGTGGTGATGATCAGTGATTTTTATCCGGACTGCGACATTACAGTGGATACATTGGACACTTTTGACACATTTTTAGGACCATTGACAATTATACAGCGATCAGTGCTATAAAAATGCACTGGTTACCGTGTAAATGTCATTGGCAGGGAAGGGGTTAACACTAGGGGGCGATCAAGGGGTTAAATGTGTTCCCTCGTGTGTGTATGTTCTAACTTTAGGGGGAGGAAACTGACTAGAGGAGATGACAGATTGTTGTTCCTAGCTAGTAGGACCACACAATCTGTCTCTCCTCTCCTCACAGAATTTGTATGTTTACACACACACGTCCCTGTTCTGGCTCTCGTGCTCGCAAACGTGCGTGGCCGGAAGTCATCACGACCGCTGGCCACGCGCATGGGCACCCCCGCAGTGCAACAGGCGCGCGCCTGCTATCCCCGCTTAAAGGGCCGACGTACAGCTACAACGGTTTGCGGGAACGCGCTAACCTGATGCAGTATAATGACCGCGGCTGGTCGGTAAGCGGTTAAAGTGTATTTTTCCCAAACAATTGTGTTTGAAAAATCTCTGAACAAATATTGCATGACATAAGAAAAATTTTATTCCCTAGGGTGTCTGCTAAAAAATATATAATGTTAGGGGGTTATAAGTAATTTTCTAGCAAAAAATACTGATTTAAACTTGTAAACAAAAAGTGCTAGAAAAGGCCTGGTCTTCAAGTGACATGAAGGGCAGAGTGGAATTGAACCTAAAAAAAAAAGTCCCTTTGTAGCAGTTTTCCTGTTAAAATAAAATAAAATTGAAAAAAAAACGTTAAATCAGGGCTATTCATATTTTTAAATTTTGGATGAAAAAACAGTACAAATCTTTTACGAGCTATAGCAAAATATGCAACATAGTAAAATTCAGGGGCTCCATCCATTGAGGGGAAGGTCGTAGATGAGAACCTTGTTTGAGCAAAGGAAAGCTCTCTCTCTTCTTCTCTCCCCAACTTAAACTCCCTTCCTTCCTTTTTGCTCGTTGTCTTTATCCTGCTGCTTCTTTTACTTTACATTACTTTTCCTTTTCATGTCTAACTACTTTTTACTATATCAAGCTCAGGTAATCATTTCTCCTCGACGGGTCCACCATCTAGTGGAACTTCTCCTGCATTGCAGCCAGACCAGTTTTTTTGTAAATTAACCATGTTAGCTATCATTAAACCCTGACTGCATATTTAATGACCCTTTAAATAGTTAGTTTGAGCCAAGCTAGCCCAAACCAACAATTTAATTATATTGTACAAAAAATAGTCCCAACGTTCCACAATTGCAACGCTGGGACAAGGGGATTTATATGCGCCCACAAAAATATAAGGAAAAAGAGATTATAAAAGAATACACAATTTTATTAATACATTAATCGCTTTCTGCCGCCTCCCTCTTTAAGGGTTTCAAAAGCTGGGCAGCTGAGGCGGGCATTCGGGTCATCTGACTGCTGTGATTGGCTGTCAAAGCAGTCACATGATCGGAAAGCTCCTGATCGCTAGTATGCATTGGCAGCTTTCTGGTACCTGCTGGCTACAGTGCTGGGAGCGCACTGTCAGCACGGTAAGTGGTTTACACAGGGCCGCATATATGTGGCCACTCAGCATTAAGGCCCATCCTCTGAGCGTCTGCATATATATATATATATATGCGGCCAGTGTCAAGGGGTTAAAACCTATTCAGTGTTAAAACCACATCAAACTAGCTACCATCCGAACAGAAGAGAGATACAAATATAATTGCACATGTAAACAAAGAGAAGTAGATCAACACGTTTCACTTGACAACAAAGCTTCTTCAGGATCCACTTTCTTGTTTTCAATATAATGCGTGGTAGCTGATAAGACACAAATAATATTACAACCAACACAAATTTGTTTTTACATGGTTAGTGATTTATTTTCCCCCTCCCCTTTTTTACTTTTTAACATGTTTACCTATTAATTTCCCTCTTCCCCTTTGTTTTTTTTTTTTTTTTTTGGTCCATTTTTGGGATGCTCCCCTTCTATGATTACCTCCTTTTTTTCTTTAGTTATTGTTTGTTGTTGGATTATATTTTATTGATTGCCCATCTGGGTTGTTAAACTTTTGTTAAATTTTGTATTGGTTGTAATATTATTTGTGTCTTATCAGCTACCACACATTATAATGAAGACAAAAAAAGGATCCTGAAGAAGCTTTCTGTCAAACAAAACGCGTCAATCTACTTGTCTTTGCTTACACGACTAATTTTATCTGCATCTCTCTCCTGTTCAGTTGGTAGCTGATGTGATGTGACATACTATGGTTTTCAATGTATAAATCAATTTCTTTGGGCCCTCACACAAGTGCAAAGATGGAATCCAACTGCCAAATAGCAGCCGTTGATATCAGGTAACACCTAATGACACGTACCATATCCAAAGTGTGCAAAACCTTGTACCCCTTCGTCTGAGGTTGCAGACAGAATGATGGTAGTCCCATATCCTGGCTAAGATGGAACCGCCTTAGGCAAAAAAGGGTGACTGGGGCCATAAAAACCACCTTGACCTGGTGGAGTATCAGGAATGGCTCTTTAAGGAAAAAGCAGACATAAAAATAAAGTCAGAAGGGATATCCTGAATGGGTTCAAATTGAGACTTCTGCAAAACAAAATACTAGGTTATAGTCCCACTGTGTCAAAGGAGTCTTAACTGGTGAAACAATGTGCTTATCTGCTTGAATAAAAGCCGGACCAAAGAATTTCAAGCAGTTGGTCTCTGAAAGAGAATTGCCAAGGCTGATATTTGACCCTTGTCCTTACTCAAGGCCAGTCCCTGATCCACTCCATATTGCAGGAAGGGCAGACTATGACTAACCACTTTTCTTTTTTTTCCAAAACTACATTTTTACGGGAGTGAAATCCCAGAGCTTAATACTAAGAGAAATATAAATTCTCCTGGAAGTTGCCTTGCTAGCCTTAAGCAGGTTAGGAATGACGCATCCAAGACACCCATCGCTTAGGACCCTGGTTTCAACAGCCATGCCATCAAAGCCAGAGACTGTAAAGCAGGATGGAAGATTGGGCCTTGCAAAAGCAAGTCAGATCAGACTGGAAGAGTTCAGGGTTCGTCTGATGCCAACCACGTCAGAGTATCAAGTCTTCCTGGGCCAAGGCGGGGTGAACAGAATCACTGAAATCTCTTCTATTTCAAGCTGCAGTGGTGGAAAGGCATACTGTACATTAGGGATAACTAATTCCAAAGTATCACTAGCCTATTTAGGACCCTGGCTCCCGGGTTTGGTGCACATTTTGTGTGTGGCTAAGTATGTGTACATGGCTGTGCCCTACTGTGTAGGTAGGTAAAAGGCCTGTGTACATGGCTGTGCCCTCCTGTGTAGGTAGGTGTAGGCCAGTGTACATGGCTGTGCCCTCCTGTGTAGGTAGGTATAGGCCTGTGTACATGGCTGTGCCCTCCTGTGTAGGTAGGTATAGGCCTGTGTACATGGCTGTGCCCGCCTGTGTAGGTAGGTGTAGGCCTGTGTACATGTCTGTGCCCTCCTGTGTAGGTAGGTATAGGCCTGTGTACATGGCTGTGCCCTCCTGTGTAGGTAGGTGTAGGCCAGTGTACATGGCTGCGCCCTCCTGTGTAGGTAGGTATAGGCCTGTGTACATGGCTGTGCCCTCCTGTGTAGGTAGGTGTAGGCCAGTGTACATGGCTGTGCCCTCCTGTGTAGGTAGGTATAGGCCTGTGTACATGGCTGTGCCCGCCTGTGTAGGTAGGTGTAGGCCTGTGTACATGTCTGTGCCCTCCTGTGTAGGTAGGTGTAGGCCTGTGTACATGTCTGTGCCCTCCTGTGTAGGTAGGTATAGGCCTGTGTACATGGCTGTGCCCTCCTGTGTAGGTAGGTGTAGGGCTGTGTACATGGCTGTGCCCTCCTGTGTAGGTAGGTATAGGCCTGTGTACATGGCTGTGCCCTCCTGTGTAGGTAGGTAAGGGTTCCTCTGTGTTGAAAAGATCGAAAAAGGCTGCCCTAGACCCTGTATAAATCATTAGAATCTAGATTATATGCAAATTTATAATACAATAATAACTACCTGCAAGGGGGAAATAAAATTTGTACTCTTCATTTGGTAACACGATGACAAGTTCCTATAAAATAAGACATTGGCAAAGCTTAAGCCATTGTTTTAGTAAGAGGTTGTATATTTCTCCTGGGCGGGTTAGTAGATGCCCCAGACTTCATGGTACTATGGGTTGGATAACAAAAGTAGTACAGGAAGGTTTCACAAACTATTACATCTCCCATTATGTTCCTGGACACCCGACATCTGCTTTGACCCATTCTATGGTGCTTACATTTAGTTGAAGGAGCTAGAGAATCCTGAATACTTTATCCTCCCTAGAGCAGACACATATTACACAACGCACTTCAGTAGAAGCTGTAATGTAAGTGTTAAACTTGTATAATTCTAATTGATTGCTATTGATAATTACTCTTTCTCTCGTGTATGAGCCTGAATAATTTGATCATATGACCGCTGGTCTCTGTGATGGACTGACCTTTAGCGCTCTCCCCACATGGCCACAGGTGATCCTCTTTCCGTTGATATCGGCTTTCTGGTGGTGTCAAATTCCTTCTGCAAGATCGGAGATGTATGTTGTGAGGAGATCTCTGAAATCTTCATCTATGTCTGTGAATAGAGAAGGACTCTCATTGGTCAGAAAGACACATGATGGCAGCAGGGGATTTTGTTGAAGGCTCCAATGCAACAAAGTCCCACTGAAAAAATGCACAAGGTGGAACCATTGCATGTACTATATAAGAGAGATGAAGTAGGTGAAGTTTAGCTGGCTGGAGCAAAGAGGGCTTGGGCTTTAAACTGCCATTTGAGCTGATAACCAGTACATTGGCTACTTTAGTAGGTTGGAGGGGCGAGACGGACCACAATCTCTTCATGGGGACACTGGCAGAAATACATGACTTGAGAGTTTCTAATAACCCCCTCCCCCACTGTACAGGGAGATTTGTTACTCCTCGGTCCCTTTGCTTCCTGTCCTGGGGGCAATGAAGGGGTCAGAGGGACAGGAAGTGAGGGGAAAGCTCAACAAGGGGACACCACACCAATACAAAACTCTGTTTCTGACCCTCCCTGCTGTATTGGAACATCTATTATTCTTGCCTGTGCCCCCTCACTTCCTGTTTTAGGTAGGACAGGATGTGAGGGGACATTTCCTCCAGGGGACATTGACAGTAAAATCCCTGATATTATCACCCTCCTCCACTGTAAAGTGTAGAAGTTTGGCTCCATCCACCATTATCTATGTATTATTATGATTTCAGTGATATATTTAGGGTTGCCACCTTTTCTGCAAGTCAAACCTGAACACTTTAGCGGTGCACAGCAATTTCTTTTATAGTATAAACTATAGATATACTTTGCGATTAAATAACATTTCTAATCATATGAAGTTAATCACAAGAGTCCCACTTTTACATCTGAATCCACAGAGATCCCCTTTTACATCTGAATCTGCAGAGTCCCCCTTTTACATCGGAATCCACAGAGTTCCCCTTTTACATCTGAATCCACAGAGTCCCCCTTTTACATCTGAATCCACAGAGATCCCCTTTTACATCTGAATCCGCAGAGTTCCCCTTTTACATCTGAATACTCAGAGTTCCCCCTTTACATCTGAATCCTCAGAGTTCCCCCTTTACATCTGAATCCGCAGAGTTCCCCTTTTACATCTGAATCCACAGAGATCCCCTTTTACATCTGAATTCACAGAGTTCCCCTTTTACATCTGAATCCACAGAGTTCCCCTTTACATCTGATTCCACAGAGTTCCCCCTTTACATCTGAATCCACAGAGTTCCCCTTTTACATCTGAATCCACAGAGATCCCCTTTTACATCTGAATTCACAGAGTTCCCCTTTTACATCTGAATCCACAGAGTTCCCCTTTACATCTGATTCCACAGAGTTCCCCCTTTACATCTGAATCCGCAGAGTTCCCCTTTTACATCTGAATCCACAGAGATCCCCTTTTACATCTGAATTCACAGAGTTCCCCTTTTACATCTGAATCCACAGAGTTCCCCTTTACATCTGATTCCACAGAGTTCCCCCTTTACATCTGAATCCACAGAGTTCCCCCTTTACATCTGAATCCACAGAGTTCCCCCTTTACATCTGAATCCACAGAGTTCCCCCTTTACATCTGAATCCACAGAGTTCCCTTTTACATCTGAATTCGCAGAGTTCCCCCTTTACATCTGAATCCGCAGAGTTCCCCCTTTACATCTGAATCCGCAGAGATCCCCTTTTACATCTGAATCCGCAGAGTTCCCCTTTTACATCTGAATCCACAGAGATCCCCTATTACATCTGAATCCACAGAGTTCCCCTTTTACATCTGAATCCACAGAGATCCCCTTTTACATCTGAATTCACAGAGTTCCCCTTTACATCTGAATCCACAGAGTTCCCCCTTTACATCTGAATCCACAGAGTTCCCCCTTTACATCTGAACTTGCAGATTTCCCTTACACTGCAGCCTCTGATGCAGGGCCGGACTGGCCTACCGGGGTACCAGGACATTTCTCGGTAGACTGCCTGCCCTGGGGCCGCTTTGATCTATGCTGTGGCTGTGGCTCCAGCGCTCCCCTCCCTTCTCCTCCCCTCTACTTGTAACACACAGCGCGCGGGAGACCGCTGTGTCACGGAGATCAGTGTTAAATGTTTGGCCGCGCTGTGACAAAAGTCCCGCCCTCCCCCTAGACCAGCTCGTGTGATAGATGCAGTGTTCTGTCTATCACACGAGCTGGTCTAGGAGGAGGGCGGGACTTTTGTCACAGCGTGGCCAATTAGTGCAACGATGGTGAGGCTGTATGAGGGCACGGTAAGGCTGCAATGAGGGCACAGTAATGCTGCAATGAGGGCATGGTGAGGCTGCAATGAGGGCACAGTAAGGCTGCAAAGAGGGCATGGTGAGGCTGCAATGAGGGCACAGTGAGGCTGCAATGATGGGCATGGTAAGGCGACAATGATGGGCACGGTAAGGCGGCAATGATGGGCACGGTGAGGCTGCAATGATGGGCATGTGAGGCTGCAATGATGGGCACCGTAAGGCTGCAATGAGGGCATGGTGAGGCTGCAGTGAGGGCACGATGAGGCTGCAATGATGGGCACAGTAAGGCGGCAATGATGGGCACGGTGAGGCTGCAATGATGGGCTCAGTAAGGTGGCAATGATGGGCATGGTGAGGCTGCAATGATGGGCATGTAAGGCTGCAATGAGGGCACAGTAAGGCTGCAATGAGGGCACAGTAAGGCTGCAATGAGGGCACGGTAAGGCTGCAATGAGGGCACGGTGAGGCTGCAATGAGGGCATGGTGAGGCTGCAATGAGGGCACAGTAAGGCGGCAATGATGGGCTCAGTAAGGCGGCAATGCTGGGCATGGTGAGGCTGCAATGATGGGCATGTAAGGCTGCAATGATGGGCACGATGAGGCTGCAATGATGGGCATGTGAGGCTGCAATGATGGGAACAGTGAGGCGGCAATGATGGGCACAGTGAGGCTGCATGGACTGGCACAGAGGCTGCATTGATGGGCACAGTGAGGCTGCATTTGATGGGCACTGGTGAGGCTGCATTGATCTCTTGTATCATGTCCACAGTCTCTGGCCATTTCCTGTATCATGTCTACATTCTCTTAACATCTTTAGTATCATGTCCTCATTCTTTAACCATCTCCTGTAATATGCCCGCAGTCTCTGTCATCTTGACCTCTCCTGTACCATGCCCACAGCCTCTGACCATCTCTTGTACTATGCCTGCAGCCTCTGACCATTTCCTGTATTATGCCCACAGCCTCTGACCATCTCCTCTGCCCACAGCCTCTGACCATCTCCGGTATCATGCCCACAGCCTCTGACCATCTCCTGTACTATGCCCGCAGCCACTGACCATCTCCTGTACTATGCCCGCAGCCTCTGACCATCTCCTGTACTTTGCCCGCAGCCTCTGACCATCTCCTGTACTATGCCCGCAGCCTCTGACCATCTCTTGTATCATCTCTGCAGCCTCTGACCATCTCCTGTACTATGCCCCCAGCCTCTGACCATCTCTTGTCTTATTTCATGTCTGCAGTCTCTGAGGGAGTCTGGAGAGGAGTCAAGAGTGAGGAGACTATAGGAAAACCAGAACCACAAAGCTGGAGTCGCTTGACTGATCCATGCAAGGTGAACCTGAGAGGATGTCAGTGACAGCGCCGCCAGGCCAGTCTGAGGGGGGTCACTGATGTAAGGAGATAGTGAATACAATAATGTAAGGGGGCACTGATATAAAGGTTTTCCCTTTATATCAGTAATTCCCCCCCGCTTACCTTAGTGTATTTTCTGCGGAAGGTGGTCGCTGGTCACCATAGTCCCCCTCTTTCCCTCACATTCCCAGAGTCCCAGATGTCCCCCTTGATGATTGCTTCACTCTTACTACTTTTAACTGAAATTTGCTGTTTTATATATATCTATATATCCCTAGGCCTATGTGCTTTCTCAACTGTCTCAACTATATATAATACGCTCTTCAAATGTGCTTTAAAATGCATGATTTTCCCTTTTATGAACAAAAAATCATGATGTTATGCTGTTGGACTGGTATAATAATGCTATGGGCTGGTATGAAATTATTTCCAGGGCTGGTTTTTATTCCCAGTCCGGCCATGCTCTGATGTAAGGGAGAACTCTGGGGACTCTGACATAAGAGATGCTCTGGGAACCCTGATTAAGGGGGAACACTGAGAACTCCGATGTATGGAGAGGACTCTGATGTAAGGGGGAACATTGCTGCTTCTGGTGTAAAGAGGAACTCTGATGTAAGGGGTGCTCTAAGAAGCCTGATTTACCTTACTTTCCGTTTCTGAGGCACAGCGCCAAGGATTGGAGAGGGGCAGGGGCAGGAGAAAGAGGTGCAGATCGATCCTCTCTCCTCTCCCATCAGTTTGTGTGTGTGTGGGGGGGGTTGTTAGAGAGTGTAACAGACATTTCCGGCTTAGACAACTGCAGCCAGCAACCCTGCTGGGAAGGAATAGTCCAGTGTGAATAATGTGGCCGGGTTTCAGACAGTCTGAAAACTGATACATGATTCCGAACCCGAACTGTCCGGGTAAATCCCAGACAGGTGGCAACCCTACCTATCACAGTTTCAAAGGCCATAAAATGCCAAGATAGCACAACCCCCCCCCCCCACATGACCCCATTTTGGAAAGTAGACACCCCAAGCTATTTGCTGAGAGGCATGTCGAGTCCATGGAATATTTTATATTTTGCCCCAAGTTGCGGGAAAATTACAATTGTTTTTTTTTTTGCACAAAGTTGTCACTAAATGATATATTGCTCAAACATAGCATGGCTATATGTGGAATTACACCCCAAAATACATTCTGCTGCTTCTCCTGAGTACATGGATACCTCATGTGTGAGACTTTTTGGGGTACGGGACCCCCAAAAACCAATCACCGCCTTCAGGATTTCTAAGGGCGTAAAATTGCGATTTCACTCCTCACTGCCTATCACAGTTACGGAGGTTCTGAAATGTCCAGATAGCACAAACCCCAAACTTTTTGCTGAGAGGCATGGTGAGTATTTTGCAGCTCTCATTTGTTTTTAAAAATGAAGAAAGAAAAGAAAAATGTATTTTGTTTTTCTTTTTTAAATTTTCAAAACTTTGTGACAAAAAGCAAGGTCTGCAAAATACTCACTATACCTCTCAGCAAATAGCTTGGGGTGTCTACTTTCCAAAATGGGGTAATTTGGGGGGGGTTGTGCCGCCTGGGCATTCCATGGCCTCCGAAACTGTGATAGGCAGTGAAGAGTGAAATCATAAATTTACGCCCTTAGAAAGCCTCAAGGCGGTGCTTGGTTTTCGGGGTCCCGTACGCGGCTAGGCTCCCAAAAAGTCCCACATATGTGGTATCCCCGTACTCAGGAGAAGCAACAGAATGTATATTGGGGTGTAATTTCACATATGCCCATGGCATGTTTGAGTAATATATAATTTAGTGACGACTTTGTGCAAAAACAAAATTGTAATTTTCCCGCAACTTGTGGCAAAATATAAAATATTCCATGAACTCAACATGCCTATCGACAAATAGCTTGGGATGTGTACTTTCCAAAAAGGGGGGTTTTGAACTGTCCTGGCATTTTATGCACAACATTTAGAAGCTTATGTCACACATCACCCACTCTTCTAACCACTTGAAGACAAAGCCCTTTCTGACACTTTTTGTTTACATGAAAATTTTTTATTTTTTTTGCAAGAAAATTACCTTGAACCCCCAAACATTATATATATTTTTTAAAGCAAAGGCCCTACAGATTAAAATGTTGGGTGTTGCAATTTTTATTCACACTGTATTTGTGCAGCGATTTTTCAAACGCAATTTTTTTTGGAAAAAACACACTTTTTAAATTTTTAATGCACTCTAAAACACACTATATTGCCCAAATGTTTGATGGAGTAAAAAAGATGATCTTATGCCGAGTACATGGATACCAAACACGACATGCTTTAAAATTGTGCTCAAACATGCAGCGGCGACCAGCTACATACATTTCAAAGCCTTTACAGGTTACCATTTTAGATTTACAGAGGAGGTCTACTGCTAAAATTACTGCCCTCGATCTGACCTTCGCGGTGATACCTCGCATGCATGGTGCAATTGCTGTTTACATTTGACGCCAGACCGACACTTGCATTCGCCTTTGCGTGTAAGCACGGAGGGAAAGGGATGCTTTTTTTTTTTTTTTTTTTTTTTTGCTTATTTATTTTATTTTTAAACTGTTCCTTTCATTTTTTTTTAAATCATTTTTATTGTTACCTCAGGGAATGTAAATATCCAATATGATAGCAATAATTAGTGACAGGTACTCTTTTTTGAAAAAAATGGGGTCCATTAGACCACAGAGCTCTCCTCTGCCCTCAAAGCATCTGACCACATCAAGATTGGTGTGATAAAATGCTTTCCCAATTTCCCAATGGCGCTGTTTATATCCGGAGAAACCTAAGTCATGAAATGCTCATAGCTTCCGGTTTCTTAGGCCATAGAGATGATTGGAGCTGTTCTGGTCTCTGATCAGCTCTATGGTCAGCTGGCGGAACCACTGGCTGCATTCTCGGGTTCCCTGTTGGGACAGGAGTACCCGGGAAAACCATGGAAGACGGTGGGGGGGGGGGGGACGTTCCCTCCCAATGCTTGTAAAAACGGTCTAGAGGCTAATTAGCCCCTAGGATTGCTTTTACATGAAAGCTGACCACTGGCTGAAAATAACGAAGCCAAGATGATACCTAATCCTGCAGGCATCATTCTGGTATAACCACTCAAAGTCCAGCAACATACCAGTACGTCGCTGGTCCTTGTTGGGTATATATTGTAATTTTTGTTTTCATGCAGCCTGTGGGTTGAACGAAAAAAAGAGATTGATCGGTGTTTATGCCCACCATTAGAATACCGCCCTTCATGCACCCATTTCTAATGATGAGCATACATTCACCATTTTTTTTTTTAAACGCGGTGGTGAAATCACCTCCTACAGCGCTGGAGTCGCTGATTTATGTATTGTGAGAGCAAATGCTGTGGCTGCAAGATAAATAAATCAGTGCTGCAGCTGAATGACGTACCTGCTAAGCAAATGATGGTTAACAATAAAAAAGAGTAACATTACAGTATAACAGTAAGACTTACCATACCTGCAAAGCAAATACAATAAAACATAGTAAAAAAAAAACAGAGAGAGAACTATATAGAACAATAGTGAGCAAACAATAGAGCGGACAGTAGAGAGCGAACATAAGAGAGAGAACAATAGAGAGATAGAGAGAAGAAAAATTAAACCACAACTATATTTGTCTTTTTTATTTTATACTTTTTTTTGTGTTTTTGTGTGTTTTTTTTCCACTTTTATAAAAACTGTAAACTGAACATTGCAGATTAGGGTCTCTCAAAATGTGATGGTCATCTCATCTTTTGAGACCCTGTGTTAGTGTGCCGTAGGACTGTGTAGTGCTGTACCCTATGCTGATACTCCACTAGTGTATGGTAGTGTTTGAAATAGTCACCGATGCAAAGACCAGGTTGATCAGGACAGGAGGGACAATAAAAGCGGGTGTCACGCCTAAATCCGCGTTTTCTGCAGACCCGAATTCTTCTTTGGGGTGTTCTTTGGGTAGGGGTACTCGGGAGGACATACGGAAAATGCCTCTTATGCAGCCGGCTCACTGCATTTGTGTTGGGAAGGTGGGGCACAGCACCGTCTGGAAACGGAAGGGCTGTGATGATCTCTTTCTGGAATTTTAGGAAGGATCCAGTTCATCCTGAAGCTTTGTATAGCACAAAGCATTCAGCAGAGCCAATTGAAATAAGTATACAGACACTTTTTTGTACCAACTACTGGCCTTACATTCAATTAGGTATGGCACCAACAACTGGTCATTGAGGTCCACCCCTCCCATATTAAGGTTGTATTCGTGGACACAGAGGGGTTTCTCCACAACACCAGTCGCCGTAGGAATTTGGACTGTCATATCTGTGTGAAAGGAGGACAGAATGAAAACTTTCTGTGAATCCCTCCACTTCATTGCTAACAAATTATTACACTTCAAGCAGGCTCTCTCCCCCCATCTAAGTCAGGATTCTACAAGCCGTTGGGGGAAGCCTGGCAATTAGATTGCACGGTGCCACATACGCCAATTCCATAATCAAAACTGTAAATGTACAAGTGGTACCCCTTTCCGAATAAGGGTGACACATTCCCACACAATCTTACCAGCGCTCCCTATGCAGTCTGGGTAGTTCTCCGGCTTTATGTGACCATCTCTTCCCTCGTAAACCATAAAACTATATGTATAGCCTGTTGCCCTGTCACAGACCCCATGCTTGCTGGGAAGATACTGTTTGAATGACAAGCGGCCAGAAAACTTAATCAGGGACTCGTGAACGCAGACAACTTGATCGGGAGTAAACAAGGCTGCAAACTGTTGGTTGAAGTGGTTTACGAGGGGCCGAATTTTGTAGAACCGATCAAATCCAGGGTCACCCCGAGGACGACAGAGTTCATTATCATTGAAGTGCATGAACCGCAAGATCTGCTCGTATCTTGTCCTGGTCATGGAAGCAGAGAACAAGAGCATATGGTGAATTGGGTCAGTGGAGCAATATCACCGCAACTCACTCTTTTTAGTTATGCCCATGAGGAGGGATAGGCCCTTAAATTCAGAGACCATAATAGATCTCCAATCTCTAGCAAGGGTCAACTGGGGATTAGCAGCGATGAATTGACCAGCATACAAATTGTTTTGGTCCATAGTCGATCTATAGAGATCTTCCGTGAAAAACAGCGAATAAAAATCAAGTGACGTAAAATCAACTGTTTCCACCTGAATTCTGGGTTGGCCAGTGAATGGGGGAAGTACGGGTGCTGCAGAAGTGATGGGCTCCCAATTAGGATTGGCAAATGCAGCAGGAAGGGCTCAGTAGGTCTGTGTTTGTCTTCTTCTTGGTGGCTGCAGGACATGACTATGGGATGTGGCATATAGTGAGGCTCCCTTAATTAACCCAACCTTATTCACTACCTATTTCTTACCAAATGACCAGACGACACAATCTTCTTTGGAGTCGAATGGCCATAGCAGCCTTTTATTATAACAAAAATACCAAATATCAACATTCTTCAACATATAACTTAAATGCTTATAAATACATTTTTAAATAACATTAAACCAACTATACAGCATAACAACTTTTTTTATCTGGAGGTCTTTGAAGGCTAACTTGCCATTTTTTCTGGGAAAGGTCGCCCATACATCCGTATGAGCCCAACCCCCATTTTTAAACCTCCATTATTCTCATCACCGCCTTCAAAGACCCCCAATACCTACTGCCGCTACGACGTTTTAAAGAATTACCCTTAACCCCCTAAAATTCAACACCCCCAGAAACAAAAAATCCTTCACCAAGCTACCCGAGAAACACTACTACATACCTATAGGGAGGGCGGGTGGGAAATTCACCTTCCTTACTGCCTTCTTCTTCCCCACTGACCACTGCACCTAAGCTCCACCCCCCTAAAAGTATACCAAACTCCCCCCACTGACCGACTGATTAACCCCTACCTCTCCGCCTCACAGCCCCACCCCAGTCATGCTACCCCTGCACTTAATGTTACACTCAGTTCTGGGCTGTACTTTACTCGTGCTAGCCACCGCACCATTTTGAACTGCACTCGCCACGTCACCAAGTGTTACTGCAGTGCTGGTTTGACACGACCAGGGTGTACTAGGCCACTGGTGCTTGCTAGTTCACCAGAAGGATGAGCGGCAGTAGTACTGGTTCTCTGCTCCAAACGAGACCCTTGTGGTTCTTGTACCTCAATGACAGAAGAAGATCGGGGTCTGGTACGCCTGACCTTGGCAGGGACCACAACTCAGTCATCAGAGCTATCTGTTAGGGTTTCGCTGCTGTCTACAGGTTCGTTTTTCTGAGCCTGAATCTGACAGATGAGTGACTTCCTTTTCACTATCTGTCATGCTCAGAAACATGTAGGCCTCTTTACTACTGTACCTTCGATTGGAAATTTTGGTCTCTAAATTTACTGGCACAGTAGTGAGACTCACAGGAAAAAAAGCTCCTGACCGTTAGCGTTTGCAGGGATCAGGCCTGACTCTGCGAACGCTGCAGTTATGTGTTTAGTGTTTTTGTGACAGTGATCAATCGATACTGCACTTGGCTGGGCTGGGCGGAGGGGCTAAACACAGGTGCTAGCAGGTATCTGGGCTGATCCCACTAACACAATGCGTTTTTGGGAACCCTAAACTGCTGACGCTAGTATAGATCTGATCAGATCAGATATTGATCCGTTCAGACACTATACTACAAAGGGAGGTGTATGGTGCGTGCGTGGGTGTTAGCGGTACTGGCACTGATCTGACACTGCCTGGGGTGACGCTCACCCCTAACCGACTAAAACCTAACTGATATCTCAACCGCCGGGTGATCAGGGGTTAAACCTTTATTTAGATAATATACGGCGGGTGCCCTGACACTATAAAAAAATAAAAGAACTAACCAGCCTCATCCGTGACACTAAAATGTTGATCACTGGTGACAGGGGGTGATCAAGGGGTTAAACCTTTATTAGGGGGGGTCCCTAAACCTATCTGGGCCTACCACTAAGTACCCTAACACTGATTTTTTTTCACTAATGACACCAGTACAGTGATAAAAAAAAAATCTGAACACTGCACTGGGTAACACAGTGACACGGGGTGAAGGGGTTAACTGAGGGGGCGATCGGGGGTGACAAGTGTACTTACATGAACTGGTGTCAGTGTAGTGTTGGTGCATTTACTGTGAGATGTCTCCTCGCCTCTCTCAGGAACAGAAAAGTGTTCCACGAGGAGCGATGACATGACTTCCCCTGCTGTGTTTACACTTACACATGCAGGGGAAGGATTTCGTTCGCCAGGACCGATCACCAGGTCCAGGCCATTGGCCATTGAGATTGATCGGTTCTGAAGCAAATCCGATCGTTGGGGCCGCGCGTGACGTATAGCTACAATGCTTCGTGCAGCCGGGCCAACCTGCCTCAGTATAACTGGCCCGGAACTAGTTAACCACTTCAGCCCCGGAAGAATTTACCCCCTTCCTGACCAGAGCACTTTTTACAATTCGGCACTGCGTCGCTTTAACTGCTAATTGCGCGGTCATGCAATGCTGTACCCAAACGAAATTTGCGTCCTTTTCTTCCCACAAATAGAGCTTTCTTTTGATGGTATTTGATCACCTCTGGGGTTTTTATTTTTTGCGCTATAAACGGAAAAAGACCGAAAATTTTGAAAAAAATGATATTTTCTACTTTTTGTTATAAAAAAAATCCAATAAACTCAATTTTAGTCATACATTTAGGCCAAAATGTATTCGGCCACATGTCTTTAGTAAAAACAATGTCAATAAGCGTATATTTATTGGTTTGCGCAAAAGTTATAGCGTCTACAAACTAGGGTACATTTTCTGGAATTTACACAGCTTTTAGTTTATGACTGCCTATGTTATTTCTTGAGGTGCTAAAATGGCAGGGCAGTACAAAACCCCCCAAATGACCCCATTTTGGAAAGTAGACACCCCAAGGAAATTGCTGAGAGGCATGTTGAACCCATTGAATATTTATTTTTTTTGTCCCAAGTGATTGAATAATGACAAAAAAAAAAAAAATTTACAAAAAGTTGTCACTAAATGATATATTGCTCACACAGGCCATGGGCATATGTGGAATTGCACCCCAAAATACATTCAGCTGCTTCTCCTGAGTACGGGGATACCACATGTGTGGGACTTTTTTGGAGCCTAGCCGCGTACGGGGCCCCAAAAACCAATCACCGCCTTCAGGATTTCTAAGGGCATAAATTTTTGATTTCACACCTCACTACCTATCACAGTTTTGAAGGCCATAAAATGCCCAGATGACACAAACCCCCCCCCAAATGACCCCATTTTGGAAAGTAGACACCCCAAGCTATTTGCTGAGAGGCATGGTGAGTATTTTGCAGCTCTCATTTGTTTTTGAAAATGAAGAAAGACCAGAAAAAAAAATGTTTTTTTTCTTTTTTCAATTTTCAAAACTTTGTGACAAAAAGTGAGGTCTGCAAAATACTCACTATACCTCTCAGCAAATAGCTTGGGGTGTCTACTTTCCAAAATGGGGTCATTTGGGGGGGTTTTGTGCCACCTGGGCATTCCATGGCCTCCGAAACTGTGATAGGTAGTGAGGCGTGAAATCAAAAATTTATGCCCTTAGAAATCCTGAAGGCAGTGATTGGTTTTCGGGGCCCCTTACGCGGCTAGGCTCCCAAAAAGTCCCACACATGTGGTATCCCCGTACTCAGGAGAAGCAGCTGAATGTATTTTGGGGTGCAATTCAACATATGCCCATGGCCTGTGTGAGCAATATATCATTAGAAAGCCTGAAGGCGGTGCTTGGATTTCGGGGTCCCGTGCGCGGCTAGGCTCCCAAAAAGTCTCACACATGTGGTATCCCTGTACTCAGGAGAAGCAACAGAATTTATTTTGGGGTGTAATTTAACATATCCCCATGGCATGTTTGAGCAATATATCATTTAGTGACAACTTTGTGCAAAAAAAAAAAAAAAAAAATTGTCTCTTTCCTGCAACTTGTGTCACAATATAAAATATTCCATGGACTCGACATGCCTCTCAGCAAATAGCTTGGGGTGTCTACTTTCCAAAATGGGGTCATTTGGGGGGTTTTGAACTGTCCTGGCATTTTATGCACAACATTTAGAAGCTTATGTCACACATCACCCACTCTTCTAACCACTTGAAGACAAAGCCCTTTCTGACACTTTTTGATTACATGAAAAAAATTTTTTTTTTTGCAAGAAAATTAATTTGAACCCCCAAACATTATATATTTTTTTAAAGCAAATGCCCTACAGATTAAAATGGTGGGTGTTTCATTTTTTTTTTCACACAGTATTTGCGCAGCGATTTTTCAAACGCATTTTTTGTGGAAAAAACACACTTTTTTAAATTTGAATGCACTAAAACACACTATATTGCCCAAATGTTTGATGAAATAAAAAAGATGATCTTAGGCCGAGTACATGGATACCAAACATGACATGCTTTAAAATTGCGCACAAACGTGCAGTGGCGACAAACTACATACATTTTTAAAAGCCTTTAAAAGCCTTTACAGGTTACCACTTTAGATTTACAGAGGAGGTCTACTGCTAAAATTACTGCCCTTGATCTGACCTTCACGGTGATACCTCACATGCATGGTGCAATTGCTGTTTACGTTTGACGCCAGACCGACGCTTGCGTTCACCTTAGCGCAAGAGCAGGGGGGACAGGGGTGCTTTTTTTTTTTTTTTCTTTATTATTTTTTTGCTTTTTTATCTTATTTTTAAACTGTTCCTTTCATTTTTTTTTTTAAATCATTTTTATTGTTATCTCAGGGAATGTAAATATCCCCTATGATAGCAATAGGTAGTGACAGGTACTCTTTTTTGAAAAAATTGGGGTCTATTAGACCCTAGATCTCTCCTCTGCCCTCAAAGCATCTGACCACACCAAGATCGGTGTGATAAAATGCTTCCCCAATTTCCCAATGGCGCTGTTTACATCCGGCGAAATCTAAGTCATAAAATGCTCATAGCTTCCGGTTTCTTAGGCCATAGAGATGTTTGGAGCCACTCTGGTCTCTGATCAGCTCTATGGTCAGCTGGCTGAATCACCGGCTGCATTCTCAGGTTCCCTGTTGAGACAGGAGAGCCAGAGAAAAACACGGAAGACGGTGGGGGGGGGGCATTCCCTCCCACTGCTTGTAAAAGCAGTCTAGAGGCTAATTAGCCGCTAGGATTGCTTTTACATGAAAGCCGACCGCTGGCTGAAAAGAATGATACCAAGATGATACCTAAACCTGCAGGCATCATTCTGGTATAACCACTCAAAGTCGTGAATGGAGTACCTGAAGACAAAAAAATGGTAACAATAAAGCACAGTAAACGGTAAAGTATAAAAAATTGCATACCTGAAAAGCAAACATGATAAAACATAATAACAATAAAACATTGCAGAATAGAATACAGTAAAAAAGAGCAGAACAATAGAGAGAATAGAGAGAGAGAGAGAACAATAAAACGACAACTATTTTTTTTTATTTGTTTGTGTTTTTTTTTTTGTTTTTTTTTTACACTTTTTTTTGTAACTGTAACTTTTATAACTGTAACCGGTTCCAGGTTCGGGTCTCTCAAAATGCGATGGCATCTTGGGAGACCCTGGGAAAGTGTGCCTAGTCTGTGCAGTGCTGTACCCTACGCTAATACTCAACTAGTGAATGGTAGCGTTCAAAACATTCACCAATGCAAAGACCAGGGTTGTCAGGACAGGAGGGACAATAATAGCGGGTGTCACGCCTATATCCGCGCTTGCTGCAGACACAACATCTTTTTTGGGGGGGTTCGTTGGGTAGGGGTACTCGGGAGGACATAAAGAAAATGCCTCTCATGCAACCGACTGCATTTGGTTGGGGATGTGAATGGGGGAAGTGCGGGTGCTGCAGAAGCGGTGGGTTCCCAATTAGGATTGGCGAATGCAGCAGGAAGGGCACTATGGGCACGACGGGCTTGTGTTTGTCTTTTTGGTGGCAGCGGGACACTACTTGTGCTTGCCACCTCACCAGCTTGAACTGCACTTATGGGACTCGCCACGTCACCAAGTATTACTGCAGTGCTGGTTTGACTATGACCGGGGTGTACTAGGCCACTGGCGCTTGCCAGTTCACCAAAACGCTACCAAAAAAACTGTAGCGATCGCAGGGATCAGGCCTGACTCTGCGAATGCTGCAGTTATGCGTTTAGTGTTTTGTAAGTGACAGTGATCGATCGATACTGCACTTGGGTGGGCTGGGCCGGGCGGAGGGGCAAAACGCAGGTGCTAGCAGGTATCTGGGCTGATCCCGCTAACACTGCGTTTTTGGGAACCCTAAACTGCTGGGGACGCTAGTATAGATCTGATCGGATCAGATATTGATCCGTTCAGATACTATACCACTAAGGGAGGTGTACGGTGCGTGCGTGGGTGTTAGCGCTACTGGCACTAACCTGACGCTGCCTGGGGCTGGTGCTTGCCAGTTCACCAAAACGCTACCAAAAAAACTGTTAGCGATCGCAGGGATCAGGCCTGACTCTGCGAACGCTACAGTTATGCGTTTAGTGTTTTGTGAGTGACAGTGATCGATCGATACTGCACTTGGGTGGGCTGGGCCGGGCGGAGGGGCAAAACGCAGGTGCTAGCGGGTATCTGGGCTGATCCTGCTAACACTGCGTTTGTGGGAACCCTAAACTGCTGGGGACGCTAGTATAGATCTGATTGGATCAGATATTGATCCGTACAGATACTATACCACTAAGGGAGGCGTATGCTGCGTGCGTGGGTGTTAGCGGTACTGGCGCTAATCTGACACTGCCTGGGGCGACGCATATCACCGCCGGGCGATCAGGGGGCTAAACCTTTATTCGGTAATAAACGGCGGGTGCCCTGACACTATAAAAAATAAACGAACTAACCAGCGTCACCCGTAACAGTTATACGGTGATCAGTGGTGAAAGGGTTAACTAGGGGGCAATCAAGGGGTTAAAACCTTTATTAGGTAGTATATGGGGGTCCCTGTCGCTATAAAACGCTGACGGCGAACCTAAATATTTACCTCCCTAACTAGCGTCACCAGCGACACTAATACAGCGATCAGAAAAATGATCGCCTAGTGACACTGGTGACAGGGGGTGATCAAGGGGTTAAAACTTTATTAGGGGGGGTTAGGGGGGTACCCTAGACCTACAGGGGGCTACCACTCACTGCCCTACCACACTAACTGTCACAAACTGACACTATGCAGTAATCAGGAAAAAAAAAAAAAAAACAGCTTGGTGTCAGTTTGTGACAGGGGGGGGGTGATTGGGGGGGGGATCGGGGGGTGATCGGGGGGGGGGATCGGGGTGTTTAGTGTGCCTGGCATGTTCTACTGTGTGTGTTAGTGTGTTACACTTACTCAGATTTCTTCTCTCCTTGGCGCGGGAACGGAAACTGCAGAGCCGAGGAGAGATGACATCACATCCTCTGCCTGTGTGTACTATACACAGGCAGGGGATGTTTCTCATTGGCTGGGAGCGATCGCGAGGGGGGGGGCCACGATCGGATGGCCTCCCCCTCATCTCTGATCGCTGCCAGACAAATGCCGACCGCCGCTGGCACCGGGGGGGGTCCGATCGGACCCCCCGCCCGCGGGAAGGCAATCACGTACCAGGTACGTGATTTTGCCTGCCCGTGCCATTCTGCTCACGTATATAGGCGTGAGGCGGTCGGCAAGTGGTTAAGCGAAAATATTCACTTTGCTCATGTAGCGGTAGGGACTGCTGGATATTGTGGTCCAACCTGTCACCTCTACCCAGCCCAGCATTCACTTCTCATTCACCTTAGAGACAATGAACAGTCCGTATGTTTGTTTTGTGTTTTATTGAGGGATTTTGAACTTGGATAGGGTAAGGGAAATTATGGGATGCCCAGAATCAATAATAGAATCAATAAGATGATCAGTTGGAACCTCTATTTGCTCTTCTAGAGCTCCAGCCTCCAGCACAACGCTTATTTGTAGACTGTTCCTCTCTCTCCTGTACAATACTTGGTTTCAGGCTCAACTAGCACAGGGTAGGCCCAACTCTGACTCGGTCAGGCCTTAGCAACTGCCATTTGCAGGCAGGGACTGCGAGGGCCCCTTTAGTGTAGCAACAAATAGTGAAAGAAAAGTCTTTTAATGCTAGCTGTCCTATGGTGGACTACTGCTCCCAGTCAGTCCTCCTCAGGCCCTGCCAGCCCTCCTGACTGCACCCGCCCGACCAGGGCCGTCTTTGGCGCACAGAGCAAACGGGGCACTTGCCCTGGGCCCAATCTTTGTTGGGGGGCCCGCGCTAGCCATGAATTGGGGCCCCGATGACAGCTTTGCAGAGCGCACAGAGGACACGGGAGGATGTATTCCGCGCTATCCAGCTGAGAGGGGGCGGGAGCGGGAGCTCCATGGATGCTCTGACCCCGCCCACGCGCAGCCTGTAAACTCGGAAAAGAGCATCTGTATTGAGAGCCAGTGATCAGAGTGGGAGCATCAGTGGAGTTCCCGGCCCCAGCCCCCTCTATACTGGCTGGTGAATACAGAGGTCCGGGGGTGGGGCCAGGAGCTCCAATGACACTCCCACTCCGATCACTGGCTCTCACTACAGACGCTCTATTCCGAGTACACAGGCTGCACGTGGGCGGGGTCAAAACGTCAGTGGAGCTCCCAGCCCCGCCCCCCTCAACTGGCTAGCGCGGAAATACATCCTCCTGTGTCCTCTGTGCACTCTGCAAAGCTGTCATCTGGGCCCCAATTCACGGGTGACGCGGGCCCCCCAACAAAGCTTCAGTGGAGCTCCCGGCTATTGTAGTGAGAGCAGAGAGTGAAAGCCCCGCCCACACACCTGAATGTATGTAGTGAGTTTGGCTGGCCAGGTATGTTCTTACACACATAAAATGCCTGACTGTTTAAACCCTTAGCTGTGTTATTCAACTGTAACGCTGTGCGTTGCTGAAAGTTCTCTGACCATCTCCTGTATAATGTCTGCAGTCTCTGATTGTCTCCTGCAGTATGTCCGCAGTCTCTGATTGTCTCCTGCAGTATGTCCGCAGTCTCTGGTAATCTGATGCAGTATGTTCGCAGTCTCTGGTAATCTCCTGCAGTATGTCCGCAGTCTCTGATTGTCTC
The DNA here is from genome assembly GCF_042186555.1 of Aquarana catesbeiana. Lineage (NCBI taxonomy): Eukaryota > Metazoa > Chordata > Amphibia > Anura > Ranidae > Aquarana > Aquarana catesbeiana. The sequence goes on along the minus strand of NC_133329.1, from coordinate 32,171,528 downwards.
CTGCAGTATGTCCGCAGTCTCTGATTGTCTCCTGCAGTATGTCTGCAGTCTCTGGTAATCTCCTGCAGTATGTCCGCAGTCTCTGGTTGTCTCCTGCAGTATGTCTGCAGTCTCTGGTTGTCTCCTGCAGTATGTCCGCAGTCTCTGATTGTCTCCTGCAGTATGTCCGTAGTCTTTAATTGTCTCCTGCAGTATGTCTGCAGTCTCTGGTAATCTCCTGCAGTATGTCCGCAGTCTCTGATTGTCTCCTGTAGTATGTGTATTAATGTGCTCCTTTACTTGCTCAATTATTTGGGATTGCTGCACTGCTCAGTGAGAGGTAATGATGTGCATTAACCTCTAGCAACTAATCAGCGAACAGTAGTGATCTGCTTTAATCTCTAGCAACCAATCAGTAAGTGGTAATGATGTGCTGTAACCCCTAACAACCAATTAGTGAGCACTAATAATGTACATTAACCTCTAGCAATCAATCGGCAAGCAGAAATGATGTGTTGTAACCTCTAGAAACCAGCCAGTGAGCAGTAAGGATAGGCTGTAATCTCTGGCAAACAATTGCAATCACTGCATGATCTGCTGCAGTAAACTGATTTTGAGTCTACCTGCTATTTTTTGTATGTCTCAGAATGGAGGGGGGGGGGGGGGGGGGGGGGCAAGAAAATGATTGCCCAGGGCTCAATCAAAATTAAAGACGGCCCTGCGCCCGACTCTACTACCTATGACATCACAGTCTCTCCTGCTGGCTCTACATCCATCTTAGACTGCACACTCCCAGTCCGCTCAGGCATGCCTCTCCAGCTCTCCCAACTGTGCCTGTCACTCACCAGCCCCTCTGGGTGCACTTCGGTGGATCCCTCCTGGAGACTTGTCTGGCAACACCAGCTCCCGTTGTCTCGGCCGCTCTCTGTGCCTCCTGTCCAGATTCTTCTTTGTTACTCAGAATGGCTCCGACTTGCACCCGAACCCCACAGGCCCAAGGTCACCCCCCCAGAATGGGGAGTGCCTCAAAGGCCCCCGGCAACCTAGTGCTCCATCTCCAGCTTCTTCCACCAAACAACAACAGCTGTGCTGACCCTGGGTATGTCAAGGAGGCCTGCCCCCTGCCAATCCTAGTTGGGGACTGGTCAGGACTCCCTGAGACACCTTCAGACAGCTCCACCTCTCTTCCCCTCCTCTCTTCTAGAATCCTCTAGAATCCAGAGGGCGGTAACTGAAAGATGATGCTGTGAGTCACCTGCTGCTGCTCTAGTCCACTCCCAGCCCATACAGATCAAAACAAACAGGCCTAGCTTCCAGCTAGGCCTGATTAACCACTTGCCGACCGCCGCATGTACATATACGTCGGCAGAATGGCATGGACAGGAAAATGGGCATACAGGTACGTCCCTTTAGGTTTGCCACCGGCGGAGCGCACGCGACCCTGCCGCAAGCTCCATGAGTGTGATCACGGGTCTCACGGACTCGATGTCTGCCGGGATACCCGTGATCACCTCACGGAGAGGAAGAACGGGGAAATGCTGATGTAAACAAGCATTTCCCCGTTCTACCTAATAACACTGATCACAGCTCCCTGTAATCGGGAGCAGAGATCAGTGTCATGTCACACATAGCCCCTCCCCCCCCACAGTTAGAACACATCCCTAGGACACACTTAACCCCTGCAGCGCTCCCTCTTGGTTAACCCCTTCACTGCCAGTCACATGTACACAGTAATCAATGCATTTTTAATCGCACTGATCGCTGTATAAATGTGAATGGTCCCAAAATAGCTCCAAAAGTGTCCGATCTGTCTGCCATAATGTCTCAGTCACAATAAAAATTGCTGATCACCGCCATTACTAGCAAAAAAAAAATATTAATAAAAATGCCGTAAAACTATCCCCTATTATGTAGACGCTATTACTTTTGCGCAAACCAATCAATAAACGCTTATTACGAATTATTTTACCAAAAATATGTAGAAAAATACGTATCGGCCTAAACTGAGGGGAAAAAAAAATGTTTTTTTATATATTTTTTGGGGATATGTATAATAGCAAAAAGTAAAAAAAATTTGCTTTTTTTTCAAAATTGTCGCTCTCTTTTTGTTTATAGCACAAAAAATAAAAACCGCAGAGGGGATCAAATACCACCAAAAGAAAGCTCTATTTGTGGGGAAAAAAGGACGTCAATTTTGTTTGAGAGCCACGTTGCACGACCGCGCAATTGTCAGTTAAGGCGACGCAGTGCCGAATCACAAAAAGTGCTCTGGTCTTTGGCCAGCCAAATGGTCCGGGGCCTAAGTGGTTAAATTTATCTGCACTCAAAAAAAATCCTACTTCTAGCACTTACCTAAAGTAGAGAGAGCAACACTAATCTTTGTATCTGTATTCTTAAAACTTATTAAAAATTGAAATAAAAGAAAAATATATATAATTTTTGAAAGACACAAATCGAACAGAAAAGATTAGGAACTGTTAGTTTATTGGAAAAATAAAGTTGCAGAACAAGGCTTGCCTTCAATGGACCTGAGGGACATTGGTGTTATTTAGAGATGTCCCCTACGTGGGCCTGTGATGATGGGCAGTTTGCCTTCAGGTGGATTTCACTTGCACTGGAGATGAGTTTAGAAGCTTAAGAGGTCATTCATGGTTCATTAACAGGTACAGGTAACCTTCTAAGATGCATCAACCTGCTCTGAACTGCTTTTGCACATCTTTTGAGTTGTATGGTGGAAAATAAGCAGTTCTGATGCAAACAAAAGCTGGTTGGCACAGGCCCTGTATCTGGTTTCTATAATGTATTGTTGTTGTTTTTTTTTTTTTTATCTCTGAAAGAAATGTAATGTAAATACGAAATCAAATTTCAAATGAATCAAAAAATAATTACCCAAAAATCGTAAAGCTAATAAATGTTAAATATACATATAAAGATATCCGGTAAAAGAATGTGTCACCGTTATAGTAAACAGTTCATAGGTAAAAGAACTTCAGAGTCCTTCCAGAGATATTTCCAGGAACGGTGTCAGTCTTATTTGTCCACCAGATGTTTGGTGTCCTCTGTGGACGTCTCTGTACGGCACTCAGCTTTTATGTCTTTTTTCTTTTCCACGTGTCCAACAACGCGACCAACGCCCGCTCCAACACCTGTGCCAATAGCTCCGAGGGTGACTCCGCCTCCGACGGCCCCTGTGACCACTGCCACGGTTGTACTGCCCAATAAAGCTGCTGCCTCAACGGCGAGCACAGTCCCAGCCACGGCTGCCCCTACAACCCCACCGGCCAGGCAAAGGAATCCGCCTCCTACTGCACAGCCAATACCCACTGCGCTCCTGGTGAAGCTCTTTGAATATTTAGCGCAGAAACCTTCTTCTTTTTCTTTCAACAGAGATTTCATCTCTTCCATGAGCATCTCCTTCTCTGCAGCATTATCGCCTATCAGCATACCCTCATACGCTACTAGAAGAACATCAGCCTGCTCTCTGACCCTGGTCCTCATCTGAGATGTCCTTACCCCAAGGACTTTAAATGGAGAAGCGTTGGCAGGGAGCTGTAGGAGAAAAAGAACAGTAAAAAATAAAAATGTTGGACTTGCCCAGGTTAGAGTGAAACTAGAAAATCTGGTGCTACATACCACACCACCTACATTAAACCATAGAAATTCTATATCGGAACGTGCAAGTTTGGTCAAATATCTGGGCAATTTTTTCAAATATTCTCTGAAGGCAATAATTAACAAGAACTTTAAAAGTACATTTCTAGCAGTCTCTTAGGGTGGATAGAAAAATATTACATATTTTTGACCAGCTTTGGAGAAATAAGTGATATTATAACAACATTTAGTGGCTCCATCAGTCAAGTCACTGGATCTCCATAGGGGAAAGTTGTAAATGCCAACCTTGTTTGAGCACAGGAGAGGAGCGCTCCTTCTACCTCAATCCCCTTCTCAAACTCTTTCCCTTTGTATCTGTTCCGCTTTCTCTTTTGCTTCTTCCTACCCCTCTGTACTACTAAAAAAACTCGGAAAGTGGTTCTAAAGTCAGTAGGTTTTCAATCTTAATGCTTTCTTTGCATTAAGATAAAAAAACCTTCTGTGTGCAGCAGCCCCCCTAATACTTACACAGCGATGTTGCCCAAGAGTCTTGGCTGTCCGGGGCTCACCCTCCTCATTGGCAGCAGCAGGATGCCATTGTCTCCCGCTGCTGTCAAGTCAGTGAGCCAATAAGGAGATAGACGGGACGGGCGAGACCAAGGGGGCTTTGTGTCTGAATGGACACACAGAGCAGCGGCTCGGCTGCCTCCATAGCAAGCTGCTTGCTGTAGGGGGCACTCGGCAGGAGGAAGGGGCCAGGAATGCAGTCGAGGGACCCGAGAAGAGGAGGATCGGGGCTGCTCTGTGCAAACCCACTAAACAGAGGACGCAAGTATAACATGGTTGTTATTTTTAATCAAAAAAGCCAAGACTTTAATATCATTTAAGGAAGCAATCCGTATACAACTGCATCAAGCTCGGCTTACCAAAAAGCCACATCTCTCTCCTCTTCTGAACTGCAGCCAGTGGCAACAATAGACCATGCCTGAGCTATGTGTGTAGGTATAGCAGCTTGTAGTCTCCAGAGGAGCATGTGACATGGTGACAACTCAGAAGCACAGTTAAGAGTTGTCACCCTCTTACAGGAAATATCTGAACAAGGCTGCAAATTTTACACTTTTTAAAACAATCTTTTAAATGAATTTGACATATTAAAAGGTATATTAAAATTTAGTGATTGGATTTACATCTACTTTATCTTTTACAATCAATGACTTTTTAATTCAGTAATGATTTCACAGGCAATTATTAATTACTATGATATATAGCCAATATTTCTAAAAACACCAGCTAGAGGAAGTGTCTAAAGAACCTTATTTTAACAAAGGCTGCAGAATAAAAAAAAAAAAAAAAAAAGAAAAGAAAAAAAAAAGTTTTAAAACAATTTTTTAAAATTAATTAAATAGGGGAAGTTTTCTACTACTTTATCTTTTACTATGCATTGTTTTTTAATTTAGTTAGGATCTTACAAGCAATTACAGGTCATTAGGATAGCGTGAATTTCCATTTTAAAAAAAAAGACGTTTTAAAACAATTTTTTTAAATAATGTAAAATTTTAACATTTATTTTATAAAGTTCACATAAACTTTACCTTTCACTATCAATTATTTTTTTTTTTTTTATTAGATTTTGAATTCAGTACAGAGGAATGCAGCTCAGATGGGTTCATTTTCTCCATATAAATGTTGACATTTCATATACAAAAAGACTTATGCCCTGTACACACGGTCGGACATTGATCGGACATTCCGACAACAAAATCCATGGATTTTTTCCGACGGATGTTGGCTCAAACTTGTCTTGCATACACACGGTCACAAGAAGTTGTCGGAAAATCCGATCGTTCTGAACGCGGTGACGTAAAACACGTACGTCGGGACTATAAACGGGGCAATAGCCAATCGCTTTTGTCTCTTAATTTATTCTGAGCATGCGTGGCACTTTGTGCGTTGGACTTGTCTACACACGATTGGAATTTAAAGGATCGGAATTTGTTGTCGGAAAATTTGATAGCATGATCTCAAACTTTGTGTGTCGGAAATTCCGAAGGAAAAAGTCAGATGGAGCCCACACACGGTCGGAATTTCCCACAACAAGCTCCGATCGCACATATTCCGTCGGAAAATCCGACCGTGTGTACAGGGCAATATCAGGTAATGAGGGGTCTCTGTATTACCTGCTGCTCCAAGAATTCCTCAAATCTTTGTAAGACAGTATTCTTGTATTTCTGGTTTTCAAGTGAATAATACATCTGTTGAGAGAATTGGACACAATGCGGTTAATTTACTAAAGCTGGAGAGTGCGAAATCAGTCTCACTTCTGCAAATAAACCAATCAGCATCTAACCTCAGCTTGTTCAATTAAGCTTTGGCAATAACCTGGAAGCTGATTGGTTTCTACGCAGAAATAGTTTATAAATAAACTCCAATGGGTCTGATTAAAGTAGAACTCCAGAAAAGCAAACAAAAAAGAAAAAAAAAACCACAAAGATCATTAGCCAATATCATTAATCATTATAAGATAAAATAATAAAACAAATAATATTTTACATACAGGTCATCAGGAAAGAGTGTCCATTATATAAAAATGCCCAATATAATATAATAAATACCTGCAAGGGGGAACTAAAGTTGTACTGTCTCCTCTTTAGCATGATGACAAATTTCTATAAAATAATATAGTGTGTTATTGTCTGAACTCAAACTAGAACTTAATTTTATATTTCTATTTATAAGCTCCTCTTTCACTCAATATAAAAAAAAAAAAAAAAAAGTAAAACAATGCCAAGTTTCAACCTCTCTATGTTGCTTCTTCCTTGGTCCAGCACTGGTAGTCCTCTTCAGGGCAGAACGACACCCAGTTACTGCAAGCCCAGCCTGTGGTTTACATGCTGCCACCAGGTGGCGTTTCATTACACAGGCTGAGCTCACAATACTCCACCAAGGCTGAGCGGCACTCATGCGCCATTACCTAAGCTTTGCTTAGTCCTGGAAGATTGACCCCCTTTCCCTGTATTCAGAAGAAGAGGATCTTCCTGGAACATGGTCAAACTGGCTTAAATAATGTGAGCAAGTTCTTTTTAAATATAGCTGGAAGAAAGAGTTTTTTTTTGGGGGGGTGCCCACTTTAAAACCTCAAACCAATGGGATTTTATATATTCCTCTCGGGTTGGCTTATGAAAGACATTATTAATAATACAGTATAACAGTTAAAAACTCCCTGGATGTTAGTAACAACCCCCACCCTTCTGATGGTTGTTATAAAAAAAAAAATTAGATCCAAATGCCTATTTTACTTACCTGAAGCCATGGGCATGTAATGCCACGACCCCTATCCTTCTCCCTTCTTCTGTTTTCTTCTTGGGGTCCTTGTTTGGATGTCCACATCACTGCCTGCATGTGGAAACCCTTTTATCGGTGGAGATGACGCTTCCAGCAACTGGGTCCTCCCTTATAGACTCCAGAGGCAGGAGAAATCAGGGGGGACAGAAAGGGGACTGGTGACCAAGAAGATAACAGGCAGAAAACAATGTCTGCTCCCCAAGGTAGGAAAGGAGTTGGTTCATTGAGGACACCATGACTCTGATCCATTACACTGCAGTGTGGCTTAAAGTGGTAGTAAACTCTCCCCGACAACTTTGTCCAATGTAAATCAGCATAAAAAACCCTAATATACACTGCTTGTAGATATCTCCTTACTTGCTTAGTATTGTTATAATCCTTTTTGTTCTTTAGAATGACTTCACTGAGCATGCCCAGATCTCCCCTGATTTACTGCACACTCTGTGTACTTGTCTGTCTATTATCAGGACTTCCTACGGCACAACTCTGAAATCCCACGAGACTGCAGAATCACTCAGAGCTTCCTACTACACCCCATGTGATCATGTGACATCATGTGGTGTAAACTTGGGCATCGGACAGCATTACTGCAGCCTTATCAGCTGAAGTTGATAAGACTGACAAAGGCAAAGGCAAACACTAGATAATCGCACAAGTAAATACTATGAAATAAAACAAGTCAGCTATGAGCAGTGAAGCAGGGTTGCCATAGAAGTGTTGGATTGAGCAGGAGGCTTGGTTAACAATACAGGAAGTGCTAAATGTAAGAGCGGAAATACACTCTACTGTGGACTCAGAAAACAATACTTAAGATGGCGCTGCCTTACCCCAGGAAACAAGTTTTTTAAAGTTTCTTTAAACAGTAAGTAATATGCATTTTGGGCTGGATTACAGTGGCTATAGTTCGATAATTACTTATTATAATGGACTAAATGAAAAGCAGCATCAGAGTGTGAGAGTATACTTCCTCTTTAAGACAGGGGTAGGCAACCTCGGCCCTCCAGGTGTGGTGAAACTACAAGTCCCATGGGACATTGCAAATACCCCAACAATCACAGGCATTGCTCCTAGAGGCAGAGGCATGATGGGATTTGTAGTTTCCCCACAGTTGGAGTGCCGAGGTTGCCTACCCATTAAGAGGAGGAGTTTGGAATCAAGAGGAGTAAGGTAATTGAAGCACAATGCACGATTTACATTTTTTGGAGTTGGGCTTTAGCATCTGTCCCAGACTTCGTGGTACTATGGGATTTGAGGATGAACATAAAAATCAGGTGGTTTTACAAAATATCATTATGTTCTTGGACAATCAATATCTGCCTTGACACATTCCATAGTGATTGGGTTTTGGTGAGTGAGCTAGAGAATTTTGGATACGTTATCCTCTCTAGAGCCCACACATTAGCTGTAGTAGAAGCTGCAAGATTCAAACTTGTATAATTCTGCTTAGCAACCAGATTCTATCTTGCAGCGGTAGGACAGGAGTAATACTGATTGCTATGGATGATTACACTGGTTTTCTATGTTCCAATAGTAGGACCAGTTGTCTTTGGGATGGACTGACCTTCAGTGCTCTCCCCACATGGCCGCAGGTGATCTTCTCTCCATTGATATCAGTTTTGTGGTGGAGCCAAACTCCTGCCGCAAGATCGGAGATGTATTTTGTGAGGTGATCTTTGAAATCTTCATCCATGTCTGTGAATAGAGAATGACTGTGATTGGATGGAAAGACACACAATGTCAGCAGAAGAGTTTGTTTAAGGCTCTAAAGTGCCAATGAAGAAATGCCACAAGTGGAGCCATTGCGTGTACAATATAAGAGGTGGAGTGGGAAGAGTTTAGCTGGTTGAGCCCACAAGCATGTAAAAATCATCATTTTTTCGCTAGAAAATTACTCAGAACCCCCAAACATTATATATGGGTTTTTTAGCAGAGACCCTAAGGAATTAAAATGGTGGTCGTTGAAACTTTTTATGTCACACAGTATTCGTGCAGCAGTATTTCAAACGAGTAAAAAAAAAAAAATGGTTTCTTGAATTAAAAAAAACAAAAAACCACTAAAGTTAGCCAAATTTTTTGTATACATTTTTTGTATAGATGATGTTATGGCAAGTAAATAGACACCCAACATGTCACGCTTTAAAATTGTGCAAAATTGTGGAATGGCGCCAAACTTTGGTACTTAAAAACCTCCATAGGCGATGCTTTAAATTTTTTTACAGGTTACCTGTTTAGAGTTACAGAGAAGGTCTTAAGCTAGAAATATTGCTCTTGCTCTAACGTTCGCAGCGATACCTCGCATGTGTGGTTTGAACACCATTTACAGATGCGGGCGCATCATACATATGTGTTTCTGTGTGTGAGTATGCGGGAACGGGGGTGCTTTCAATTTTTTTTTTTAATTGTTTATTTTATTTTTACACTTTCCCTTTTAATTTGTTTATTTTTTTTATCACTTTTAGTCCTAGGAATTAGGCATGACAGGTCCTCTTTACAGAGAGATCTGGGGTGTATTAGTCCCCACATCTCTCCTCTAGGCTGTAAAGCCTGAGATAAAAAAACAAATTTAAAAAAAAAAAACAAAAACACAAACACATGTCAGCCTTTCCAGCTAAAAACACAGCAGTGTTTACATCTGCCGAGGCCAGAAGTGACGTCATAACGTCGCACCCGGCCTCCGAAGGTCATAGAGATGGCCGGGGACCATCTGGTCCATCCGGTGATGTCATTTCCGCCCACGTTCCACAAGACACCCAGAGGACCTGCACCTGATCTCTACATCCATGTGGATGGCTCGATATCCAAAGGACAGACCGGGGGAACCCCTCCCCTTCTGCCTTGCTGAACCTGTAACCAGTGTACATCTTGTAAGTGTTTTTTATCCTTGTGGAATAAATTACTTTTTAATCTCTACACTTAGGTGGCCCTTTCTCTCCCTTCTTGTCTTTAATACAGAGCTGGCTATACTCTGGGGACAGCTGCCGCCTTTATTGTATGAACTTCACTAAAAACCTCCTTGCTATTTATTATGTGGCTGTAATTATCTTGCTCATTCAGCAATTGACCTTGCGCCAGGAAAACTGTTTATTTTTTCTCTTATATTATCTTTGCATTATACATATTTGTCCCTGTTAGAACTGTTATGATCTCTTTATAGATACATTTGTTTGCCCTCTAAGGCCTCTTTCACACGAGGCGGGCTCCGTTTCTACGGAGCCCGCCTCGGTCCGCCGGCTCAGCGGGAGATCAGTCCGTTGATCTCCGCTGAGCCGGCGGATGACAGGTCCCTCTCTGCTCACTGAGCGGGGAGGGGCTTGTCAGGCGCCGCTGCCGCCTATGGAGGGATCGGACGAAAACGGACAGCGTGTCCGTTTTCGTCAGATCTCACCCGATCCGATCCGCCAGCGACGGATCTGGACGTAGAGCCATACGTCTGCTTTTAGCGGATCGGACGGGGTCGGATGTCAGCGGACATGTCTCCGCTGACATCCGACGCTCCATAAGCTAACATGGATCGCCCGTTCAGGTCCGCCGTCAAAACTGACAGGCGGACCTGAACGGTCCGATCGTGTGAAAGGGGCCTAATACTCATGAAGAAGTAGACATTTCCGCAAAACATGTCGAGAAGATTTGTATGCATGTTATGTGATAGGTTTTAAGTATCAGCCTTTTGGCATCACTGCATTATTAATCATTTAATAGAGAGCGCCCCTAGTGCTCTATTGTGGCACAACTTCTTTTATTCATCTATGTTTTTTTTCAATTGTAATAAAAAAGATCTTTTATAGACCATATATGTGTTGATGTCCTCCAAAACTATACATTTCCTATAAATACTTCTGTACAGTGCATATTGCCATGGCACGAAATGTTCATTATCTGTACATAGCCAATTAGTTTTTTAGCAGCAATGGTATGGTGCAAACAAAGACTATGTAATGAATGTAGATAATTTGTCTTTAAAAACTGTCTACACAGGAACAGTACCTGAGGGTCTAATTTACCTGCCAGTGTGCCCCGGCTTGATCTCAGGAACCTTTTCCCGGGGTGGGGCAACAGGAAGCCGCTGATAGATGGACTTCTAAGAGTGTCCAGCAAACGACGATATTCTGGACCTTTCCGCAGCCTCAGTTTCTGTAACAATAATAAGGTTACATTTATAATTAATATACAATACATGGCCAAAAGATTGTAGACACCTAACATGCCAATAGGAGTTTGTTTGGCATCTTATTTAAAACACATGGCCATTATTATGGTTTTGATTCTCAATTGTGGCCACTCCTCTGGAAAGGATTTCCACAAGATTTTGGAGGGTTTCTGTGGGAATTTGTTCTAACTTGAAATCAGGTACTGACGTTGGACAAGAAGACTTGGCTTCCATTTGGGGTAATAATTCATCTCAAAGGTGTTCAGTAGGGTTGAGGTAAGCGCTCTGTACAGGCTACTCGAGTTCCTCCACACCAAATTCATCAAACCGTGTCTTTATTGGGCTGGCTTTGTACACAGGGGAACAGTCACACTGGAAAAGAAAAGGGTCTTCTCCAAATTTATGCTCAAATTTGGAAGAGCACTATTGGCTAAAATGTCTTTGTATGTTGTAGCATTAACAGTACCCATCACTGGATACACCTGAACTTATGTGATGACCCTAATGTAGGTATGGTGGTCAGGTGTCCACAAATGTTTAGCCAGAAACTCAAGCATATTAGAAACCTCATAAAGTAAATAAAGCAGTATGTTTTTAAACTTCTGGTGATAATTGTAGAAAAAAAAAAACTATTTTCTGAGCCCTCCTCACATTTTCAATCATACCTCACTCTCATGCTGTAGATAGGTACGAGCAGCTTCACGGCCACAGCGGTCAGGATCCTGCCAGTCTCTCACTAGAACATCCAAGTGCTGAAGAATTGTAAAAGAAAACAATACAATAACTTCTCCAGAGAGGCAACGTTTTTTTTTTTTTTTTTTTTTTTGTTATTTTAGTTAGAGTATTTAGAGATTTAGCTTAACAATTTAAAACAATTGTTTTATTGAAAGAAAAAGAAAACCAGTGGGAGAAATATTTACAGAAAATATATTACAAAACAGCAAAAGCAACAGTAAAATAAAGTGTTTAAAAGTGAAAAATCCTTCAGTGGAAATGTCTGGTCTTTGGGTCTGTATCAGAATCAAGTTGGATCACTTGTAGAGCAGTAATCCAATCTGATATTGCAGAGTCACTGGCCCTCATAAATGACTCTCAGTATCCCAAGCAGTTTTAATTGTAAAATGAGCGCTTTTCTTGTACCTGGAGAGGGTGTTGCAGAGCATATATCCACTGTTATATGTGCTCAAATTAGGAGACTTTCAAAACTAAAGCCTTAGGGCCACAGTATACAGAGGAGCCTTGACATGGGTGCTGCAGCTTTCGCATATATTTGCAAATGAGTGCAAAGAAATCCTTTGTTTTTTAACGTGAATTGTTAGGACAGGGTAAATTTGGTTTGGTTTGTTTGCAGACTAGCTGGCAATTGTGCTGGGAAATGTTTGCTTGTTTGTGATGTGCATTGCCCTTCCATGTTCACCTGACTGCAAAAGCTAGATGGCTGGTTGCCATCTTTTTGTATAGCTTGTTGCAGTGTTAACGTCCAACTTGACAACAGGGGCGACCACTGTTACACACCACTCGAACCTTAGTGGTTCACATGTGATGGTGTCACTTTTTCCATTTCTTTGTTACTTGGTCTTATTTTCTGGCGTCCCTGTACTCACACCTTATCATAGCAGAGTTTATCCTGGTCACTGTACCTCCTCCACTGCGGTACTGAGCTAGTTCGGTGTGTACCCCTCTGGGGGTCCTTTTGAGCCACCTTGAATACTTGTGATTTGTATGTTCCCTGAGGAAGACATTGATGGCAAAACATGTAGGGATGCGATACTCATCAATTATATGTACATAGATACTTTGGCCAGTATAAATTGTTCTATATAATTACTCTGCTTATTTTTTTTATAAATTGTATATGTGTACATTTTTAAATGAAATAAAACATTTATATTTTTATTAAATGAGATGTATAAGTGTTCAGCTGTAGGTCAATATTCCAGATGTACAGATGTGTGCTCCTTAGGTTTATGAATTGGTAATTTATGACAGGGACTAATCAGAAGTCCTTTGAAGACCCTGGCTAAGTAAGCTTTTTTATGATCTGCAATTCTTCAAAGCTGGACTGTGTTTTGTTAAAATGGTCACACTGCATGACTGCCTAGAACAGGGTTTCTCAACCAGGGTTCCATGGAACCCTAAAGGTTCCTCCATAGGTTGCTAGGGGTTCCTTGAGCAAAGAGCAATTTCTGCTGATAAGTTCCCACTGACACCTTGGATCTTTTTTGCTATCTATAAGGGGGTAATTCTTCCCAATGACCACAAGTGTATGGAGCATTCGTCCCATTGACCATCACACTATCATGAGTTGTAGATATAGTAATTTTAGCAGGGGTTCCCTGAGACTGGAACATTATTTCAAGGGTTCCTCTGTGTTGAAAAGGTTGAGTGAGCTGAACTAAAATATACATGAGATTTAAATCTGACCATTTTTGTTATTGATGTTTGAATTTTGGGGAAAATGCGAGTGACACTGTATTCAATACTACTCCCCAATTCTCTCAATACAGTTTTGGATCATATCTCACTATATTTACTTCCGTCATAGCTCTGCACGCAACCTTGAAACAACTGGCAGCTGTTCATCCCATCCCATGACCCTTTCCCCATCACATGACCCTTCCTGCCCCATCACATGACCCTTCCCCCCATCACATGACCCTCCCCCCCATCACATGACCCTTTCCCCATCACATGACCCTTTCCTGTCCTATGTCTGTAGCAGTTAACAGCTGCAGTACATACTGTATGGAGAGGTTTCGTTTGATTAAAAGGAGAGAAAGTTTAGGCCCTTGTAAAAGTTATCGATAAGAAAATCTGTTTCAGGTCACCTGGAGATATTGCAGTGAAAATGATGATCCTGTCAGTTCGGACACATGAAGATACATCTGGAAAGACCAAAGAGAAAAAAAAGCAAGATGTATCAATGACATTCTCCAACATAACAGGATGTTGTCCCTTTCACTATGGCTAACATAGTCCAATCTTGTCCACCAACATAAACATGTCAATATGGTTTTCTAGCAGGCCTAGAGTAAGATTCACAGACAGCAAAAATGGAGAGGAGGGTAAGGGGTGATCGTTTTAGGGAACTTTCCAAAACACAGGTGGTGTCCAACAATGGTGGCCTCAGAGTGAAATACTTGTCAGTCTGCACCATGCAAGCTTTTGTGTTGGTCTTGGAATAGGTCTACACTCATAAAAGCCCTAAAAGATCTAATTTCTGACTTTGCATGACCTTATCACAGTTTTTTTTTACCTTTTTACACACAATTAGTATATAATATGGATGGATGGATTATTCTGGCCAATAATGAAGGCTCTTCTAGACAATGGAGTCAAAGTTTCATCAAGATCCCATGTAAAGAAGTCGTTGTCATGGCTGTGTAAGGTACCACATTGAACCCTCACCTAAGCCAGTCCTGGGTACGAAGGAGAATCACAGCAATAGTCACAACAATAGGACACCAAAATGCCACAACAGACCGGTAGGTTGCTTAGGAATTATATCTGTGCACTGAGCAAAATGTATATGGATGTGATAAATGTGCCTTTGCTGCATGCATGTATGGACACATACCTGGTCTAACATGGAAAATATGAGGCGCTAACCACATAGAGGGAGGACTATTAGCTAGCTGTTGACGTTACCCGATTTGTATTATATTAGAACATTGGATCTCATAAACCACCTACCTCCAGATAATCCAGTTCTGTGGTTTTCAGGCATGTGTTCACATTAAAAATCTGCAGAATACATGAAAGTTGACACATTATCATCATCAACTTATGAATAAGTCAGAACATTACTGGAGAATTTAATATAAATGGCAGAATTCTAGAATCTAATACCAGATGTGAGCTGAGTAGCATAGACAGTGCAGAAAGTTTTAGGCAGGTCTGCAGGTCACCCTCGATATCCAGTGAGCCCTCCGTGTCCAGGACAAATACCGCCATCTGTAAAGAGAAGGTAAATGGTCACCAAAGAAATCAACAAACCAATCTCAAAGGACACACCTTGGGTTATATCAGACTTTAAATAGGTGGTTTGACTGAAAAAATACACACTGTACATCATGACCAACCTTGATTAATAAATTTCATTTGACCAAAGCTTAAGTGATGTATCTGAAGATTCTCATTTATCCAGATCATGGTATAGCTGTTAGTACTTAGTCATATTAAACTGGACTTCTTCTGTGATACTTCAGCCCCGGACCATTTGGCTGGCCAAAGACCAGAGGACTTTTTACAATTTGGCACTGCGCTGCTTTAACTGGTAATTGCGCGGTCATGCAATGTTGTATCCAAACGAAATTTGCGTCCTTTTTTTCCCACAAATAGAGCTTTCTTTTGATGGTATTTGATTGCCTCTGTGATCTTTATTTTTTGCGATATAAACGGAAAAAACCACAAATTTGGAAAACAAGGATATTTTCTACTAATTGATATAAGAAAAATCCAATAGACTCAATTTTAGTCTTACATTTAGGCCAAAATGTATTCAGCCACATGTCTTTGGTAAAAAAAAAAGTCAATAAGCGTATATTTATTGGTTTGCGCAAAAGTTATAGCGTCTACAAAGTAGGGTACATTTTCTGGAATTTACGCAGCTTTTAGTTTATGACTGCCTATCTAATTTCTTGAGGTGCTAAAATGTCAGGGCAGTACAAAAGCCCCCCCAAATGACCCCATTTTGGAAAATAGACACCCCAAGGAAATTGCTGAGAGGCATGTTGAGTCCATTGAATAGTTTATTTTTTTGTCCCAAGTGATTGAATAATGACAAAAAAAAACAAAACATTTTTTACAAAAAGTTGTCACTAAATGATATATTGCTCACACAGGCCATGGTTATATGTGGAACTGCACCCCAAAATACATTCTGCTGCTTTTCCTGAGTACGGGGATACCACATGTGTGGGACTCTTTGGGAGCCTAGCCGCATACGGGGCCCCGAAAACCGAGCACCGCCTTCAGGATTTCTAAGGGCGTAAATTTTTTATTTCACTCCTCACTACCTATCAGTTTTGAAAGCCATAAAATGCCAAGATTGCACAAAACCCAGCCAAATGACCCAATTTTTGAAAGTAGACACCCCAAGCTATTTGCTGAGAGGCATGGTGAGTCCATGGAATATTTTATATCTTTCCACAAGTTGCGGGAAAATGACAAACTTTTTTTTTTGCCGTCTTGCCATCAAATGTCTTTGATGACGCCCTGGAGGAGGGGCGAAACGCGTCGAAGCAACATCCGGCTCACGTCAGCAACCAGTGACGCTGTTTCCTGCTGTCAGTGGAGCGCACGCTAACATAGCGGCGGTCACGGACCAACTCTGAATGCCTGTTTGCAATCTTCATTTTGTGAGTAGCGCTGTTATGTGCATTTGATCCCTTACCCCCCAGTATTACACCATATCCTATTTTGTCTTTTGGGTGGAATATGATGCCTGCGGCTCCCAAGGTTATATCCTAGTGATAGCAGCCCAAGCTTCACCCCATTCTCTTGTATCTACTGCAGCATTTCAGGTGACTGTATGCAATCCCTTGGAGGAGCTGGAAGTCTGCCATCATTGCTTATTGGGTTTTTGTCCGAAGGAACGTTTATATCCATCCTGAACTTATTTCAATATTTATTCACATTGGTAATATGCTTATTCACATTGTTATATGTTGAGGTATTTATATATTTTTTCGATTGCTCATAGTCTCTGTTTCCAAACAGAAACACTACATTTTTATTTATAATATTTTTCATCATATATTATTTGTTTTTTCACCAAATGCAATTTGTCTAGTCACATATATATAGTGATATCATCCACTTGTAGCTACATTCATATTTACATAGTGCCAGTTGCCAATTGTTTTTCCTGTATATCTATATCAAGTTATAGCACTTGTATCCAGCAGCTGTAACAAGGTTTTTTTGCACTTATTTATATTGCGAGCACTGCTTCCATATATATTTATTAATTTCACATATGCCCATGGCATGTTTGAGCAATATATAATTTAGTGACAACTTTGTGCAAAAAAAAAAAATTGTCTTTTTCCAGCAACTTGTGTCAAAATATAAAATATTCCATGGACTCGACATGTCTCTCAGCAAATAGCTTGGGGTGTCTACTTTCCAAAATGGGGTCATTTGGGGGGGGTTTAAACTGTCCTGGCATTTTATGCACAACATTTAGAAGCTTATGTCACACATCACCCACTCTTCTAACCACTTGAAGACAAAGCCCTTTCTGACACTTTTTGTTTACATGAAGAAAATTTTTTTTTTGCAAGAAAATTACTTTGAACCCCCAAATATTATATATTTTTTTAAAGCAAAGGACCTACAGATTAAAATGGTAGGTGTTTCATTTTTTTTTCACACAGTATTTGCGCAGCGATTTTTTAAATGCAATTTTCTTTGAAAAAACACACTTTTTTAATTTTAATGCACTAAAACACACTATATTGCCCAAATGTTTGATGAAATAAAAAAGATGATCTTAGGTCGAGTACATGGATACCAAACATGACATACTTTAAAATTGCGCACAAACGTGCAGCGGCGATGAACTAAATACATTTTTAAAAGCCTTTAAACGCCTTTACAGGTTACCACTTTAGATTTACGGAGGAGGTCTACTGCTAAAATGACTGCCCTCGATCTGACCTTCGTGGTGATACCTCACATGCATGGTGCAATTGCTGTTTAGATATGATGCCAGACCGACGCTTGCGTTCGCCTTTGTGCGAGAGCAGGGGGGGACAGGGGTGCTTTTTTTTTTTTTTTTTAAGTATTTATTTTGCTTTTTTATTTTATTTTTTAACTGTTCCTTTCGTTTATATATATTTTTAAATAATTTTTAGTGTTATCTCAGGGAATGTAAATATCCCCTATGATGGTAATAGGTAGTGACAGGTACCCTTTTTTGAAAAAATTGGGGTCTATTAGACCCTAGATCTCTCCTCTGCCCTCAAGGCATCTGACCACACCAAGATCGGTGTGATAAAATGCTTCCCCAATTTCCCAATGGCGCTGATTATATCCGGCGAAATCTAAGTCATGAAATGCTTGTGGCTTCCGGTTTCTTAGGCCATAGAGATGTTTGGAGCCATTCTGGTCTCTGATCAGTTTTATGGTCAGCTGGTGGAACGACCGGCTGCATTCTCAGGTTCCCTGTTGGGACAGGAGAGCCAGAGAAAACCATGGAAGACAGGTGGGGGGGGATATTCCCTCCCACTGCTTGTCAAAACAGTCTAGAAGCTAATTAGCCGCCAGGATTGCTTTTACATTCCAGCAACATACCAGTACGTTGCTGGTCCTTTTTGGGCATATATTGTAATCTTTTTTTTCATGCAGCTTGTGGGCTGAACGAAAAAAAGAGATTGATCGGTGGGTATGCCCACCATTAGAATACCTCCCTTCATCCACCCACTTCTAATGATGGGCATACATTTTAACTGTGGTGGTGAAATCACCTCCTACACCGCTGGAGTCACGGCTTTATGTATCGTGGGAGCAAACGCTGTTGCTGTCAAGATAAATAAATCCGCGCTGCAGCCGAATGGCATACCTGCTAAGCAAATGATGGTTAACAATAAAACAAAGTAACATTACAGTATAACAGTAAGACTTACCATACCTGCAAAGCAAATACAAAAGAAAATAGTAAAAAATAAAACATTTTTTAACGCAACCTGTTCCTAAAATATATAGATGCCGAAGCATGGGGGCATCCGCCCCAAAAGTTAGGAGCAAATCTCTCCTCCACCCCTGCTGCCCCCATGCTTCGGCATATATGCTCTTTTTTTTAACTGTGGTGGTGAAATCACCTCGGACAGCGCTGGAATCACGGCTTTATGTATTGTGGGAGCAAACGCTGTTGCTGTCAAGATAAATAAATCCGCGCTGCAGCTGAATGGCGTACCTGAAAACAAAAAAATGGTTAACAAGAAAACACAATAAACAGTAAAGTATAAAAAAATGACATACCTGAAAAGCAAACATGATAAAACATAATAACAATAAAACATTGCAGAATAGAATACAGTAAAAAAAGAGCAAAACAATAGAGAGAGAATAGAGAGAGAACAATAAAATAACAATTATTTTTGTTTTTTTTATTTTATATTTTTTTGTGTTTTTTTTATTTTTTACTTTTTTTTTTTTACACTTTTATTTGTAACTGTAACTGTAACGGTTCACTTCCCTCAAAATGCAATGGCATCTTGGGAGAGCCTGTGAAAGTGTGCCTAGTTTATGCAATGCTGTACCCTACGCTAAAACTCCACTAGTGTATGGTAGCGTTCAAAACTACGGATGAGCTTCGTGTTTGAGTCGAACCCATGTTCGACTCGAACATCGTGTGTTCGGTCGTTCACCGAATTACGAATGATATGGGCTGTTTGCGCCAAATTCGAGTGGTGCGTCACGGCCCATAATTCATTGCGGCATCGCAGTGCATTGCTGGCTGATGATTGGCCAAGCATGCACTATGACCCACATGCTTGCCAAATCACAGCGCAGTGTGTACAGAGAGCCGTAATTGGCCAAAGCCAAGGAGGCTTAGGCCAATTATGGCTCAGCGGGTTTAGTACACGCCCCACACTATATAAGGCCGCCTACACATCGGCCCTATGTAGTGTGTTCCGGCGTTGAGACAGAGATAGAGAGAGAGAGAGAAAGTGTAATTTGATTTAAGTTATATAGAGTAGGCAGGTCGAGTCACTTAGCTGCAGTTACAGTGTATTGTGTATATATATGCATCCCAGGTGTTGTGTATATATATATATATATATATATATATATATATATACTGTATTCAGGTTAGCTAGATCCTGTTCTTCTCTTCCTAATATAGTGACAGGCAGGCAGGTGTTTTTACAGTATTTCCAGTTACTGTACTATGTACCCTGCACCTACAGTATAGCTACCTGCAGCCAGGTGCTTGTGTAGGCTCTTTGAAGTATTGACAGTTACTGTACTGTGTACCCCGCACAGTCTCACCTACAGTATAGATACCTGCAGCCAGGTGCTTGTGTAGGCTCTTGAAGTATTCCTATTTACTGTACTGTGTACCCTGCACAGTCTCACCTACAGTATAGCTACCTGCAGCCAGGTGCTTGTGTAGGCTCTTTGAAGTATTTCCAGTTACTGTACTGTGTACCCCGCACAGTCTCACCTACAGTATAACTACCTGAAGCCAGGTGCTTGTGTAGGCTCTTTGAAGTATTTCCAGTTACTGTACTGTGTACCCCGCCCAGTTGCACCTACAGTATAGCTACCTGCAGCCAGTTGCTTGTGTAGGCTCTTGACGTATTTCCAGTTACTGTACTGTGTACCCCGCACAGTTGCACCTACAGTATAGCTACCTGCATCCAGGTGCTTGTGTAGGCTCTTGACGTATTTCCAGTTACTGTACTGTGTACCCTGCACAGTTGCACCTACAGTAAAGCTACCTGAAGACAAGTGCAGGTGTTATCATACTAATAATACTACAGGCAGGCAGTTGATTCTGCTCGCTGCAGTATAATCGGTATATATATATATATATATATATATATATATATACATCCCAGTTTTGTGCAGCTCACTGCAGGCCAATAGTATGTCTGGAAGGCCAACAAGGAGAGGCAGACAGTCACAAGCCAATAAAAGAGGGCAAGCAGGCTCTGTGTCTAGAGGCAACAGTGCTGGTCGTGGACAAGGTGCATCCTCATCAGCACGTGGCCGTGGGACACGCTTGGCCTTTTTTTCGGCAGCTGGCCGTGTTGAGCTGCAACATGTGGAAGACTTGGTCGAGTGGGTGACCAAGCTGTCCTCATCCTCCTCATCCTCTCTCACCCAGGCTCAGGGTACTTTATCTGGCAAAGCAGCTGCCAATGCGGCCTCTTCCCTCGGCTCAATGGCATCAGTGACTCCTTCCCTAGCCCCACCATGTCCTCCTGAGGAGTTTGACCACAGTGTTGGGTACATGCTCTTGGAGGATGCGTAGCGTTTTGAAGGCTCCGATGATGCTACTCAGCTAGATGAAGGCAGTAACGTCAGCCTGGACAGAGGGGGTGCCCAAGAAGGACAGCAATCTGGCAGTCATGTTCCCCCTGCTGCAGCATACTGCCAGGTTTGCTCCAGTGATGAGGAGGGAGGGGATGATGAGTTCACTGACTCCATGTGGGTGCCTGATAGGAGAGAGGAGGAGAAGGAGGAGGAGGCACATCACCAACGAGGCAGGATGCCCTCCAAGGGCCAGCCTAAGGGCAGCACACTGACTGCATCACTCTGCAGAGCTCCGCATGTGCAGGGCGCTGCTGTCTCTGCGCGTTATTCCAAAAGTTCTTTGGTGTGGGCCTTTTCTGAAACGAGTGCATCAGATGGCACCGCTGCTATTTGCAACATATGTCTCAAGCGTATCTCGCATGGCCAAAACATCTCCTGCTTGGGCACCACGTGCTTGACCAGACAGTTGGCAAGCGTACCTTAAAGACCCACACCAAAGAACAAAGAGGACCTCTCCTTGCTCCTCATCAGCTGGGATCTCCATCCCCACTATACCTTCAGTCCTCTCTGAGACTTGCACTGAGAGGAATGAAGGTGTAGAATTAGGTGTGTCACAGCCAAGTACTTGCAGGCAATCTGCTATCGGTATACCGACGTCAGATTGTACCAGGCAAATTTCCTTGCCCCAGCTGCTGCACCGCAGAAAGAAGTTCGCTCCCAGCCATCCACATGCCCAGCGGTTGAATGCTAGCTTGGCAAAATTGCTAGCACTTCAACTGCTACTTTTTCAGTTGGTAGACTCTGCCCCCTTCTGTGAGTTTGTGGAATGTGCGGATCCTCAGTGGCAGGTTCCCAAACGCCACTTTTTCTCACGGAAGGCGATTCCGGCTCTCTACCGCCATGCGAAAGACAATGTCTTGGCCTCGCTTGACAGGGCAGTCAGCGGTAAGGTGCATATTACCGCTGACTCATGGTCCAACAGGCATGGACAGGGATGTTTCCTAAGTTTCATGGCGCATTGGGTGCTGGCAACTGGAAAGGATGCAGGACAAGGTGCAGTAGTGTTGGAGGTTGTTCCGCCACCACGCCTCCAAAATGGCATTACTGGTGATTCTGACACACCTCTCTCCTCCACCCCCTCCTCTTCTTCTTCCTCCATGGCCTCTTCCTGTGCTTTATCCTCGGAACCAGCGGTGCTCCGTAGGCATTTAAGGGGCTACGCAAGTACGCAGGCCAAAAGATGCCATGCAGTAATTAAGCTGGTGTGCTTGGAGGACAGGAGCCACACTGGGGCAGAGATTCTGTCAGCTCTGCAGGGGCAGGTTCAGAGGTGGTTGACGCCACGCCAACTTAAGGCAGGAATGGTGGTTTGCGACAATGGCACCAACCTCCTCTCCGCCCTCCGACAGGGACAACTGACCCATGTGCCCTGTTTGGCTCACGTCCTTAAGTTGGTGGTGCAGCGGTTCTTGGGCAGGTACCCGGGCTTACAGGATGTCCTGAGGCAGGCCAGGAAAGTCTGTGTGCATTTCCACCGGTCATATAATGCCAGTGCTCAGCTGGCAGATCTCCAAAAGGAATTTAACCTGCCCAAGAACCACCTAATCTGTGACATGCCCACCAGGTGGAACTCAAAGTTGGCCATGCTGCAGTGGCTGCACACGCAGCAGAGGGCCATCATGGAGTAGCTGTGCGACTATGGCACGAGGACAGGGTCAGGGGAGCTTGTTTTTTTTCCCATGCCAGTGGGCCATGATCAGGGATGCATGCACTGTCCTGTCACCATCCAAGGAGGCCACGAGGATGGTGAGCAGTGACAGTGCATGCATCAGTGACACTGTCCCCTTGTCCACCTGTTGGAGCATACGCTGCGTGGAATAATGGACAGGGCACTTGAGGCAGAACAGAGGCAGGAAGAGGAGAACTTCCTTAGCTCTCAAGGCCCCCTTTATCCAGACAGTGTTCCTGCGTGTCCGCCGATCACACAGGAAGAGGAGGAGGAGGAGGAGGATTGTGTCAGCATGGAGGTGAAGCCTGGCACTCAGCATCAGCAGCAGTCTTTAAGGGATCATTTAACGTTCCAAGAAACCCATGGACTTGTACGTGGCTGGGAGGAGGTGGCTGCGCATCATGTCGTCCTTAGTGACCCAGAGGACTCTGGACCGAATGCCTCAGCAGACCTATGCTGCATGGCCTCCCTGATCCTGAAAAGCCTGCGGAAGGATCCTCGTATTCGTGGTATAAAGGAGAGAGATCACTACTGGCTGGCAACCCTCCTTGATCCACATTACAAGGGTAAGGTTGTGGACCTTATCTTGCCATCGCAGAGGGAGCAGAGGGTGAAACATCTTCAGGAGGCCTTGCAGAAAGGTCTGTGCAACGCGTTCCCAGAGACTGGGAGGTTACAAACTCCTGTTCCTGGACAACGTGTTGCTGAGGCTTCAGTCAGTCAAAGAAGGAGCGGTGGAGTCCGATATGTTCAGACAATTGTTTAGTCCACAGCCCCAAGGTATGATCAGTTCCAGCAACCATCGCCAGCATCTGTTTTATATGGTGCAGGAATACCTAGGGCCAAGATCTGACTTGGACACCTTTCCCACCGAAAAGCCTCTGGGTTACTGGGTCTTGAGGATGGATCACTGGCCAGAGCTTGCACAGTATGCAATTGAGCTACTGGCCTGCCCTGCATCCAGCGTTCTTTTGGAACACACATTAAGTGCTGCTGAAGGCTTTGTAAACGATCACAGGGTGCATCTGTCCACTTACTCGGTCGATCGACTGACCTTCATAAAAATGAATCAGTCTTGGATCACCACCAGTTACCAAGCACCTGATGCTGATGTAACCGAATATTTTTTTTTGAATCGTCAGATCCCTTCAAGACTGCCTATGCTGATGCTGAGTGAATATCCTGTTATGCTGAGTGATTATCCTCTTCCTCTTCAATGATCATGCTGATAGCTTGTAAGGACATTTTTGGTTCTGGGCGCCGCCACCAGTGGCTAAGGCCCAATTTTTCAGCCCCTGTTTAACAGGGGCATGTAATTACAATTTTTGATGCAATACTTTGCAGCAGGGCTCGTTCCTGCGCTCCAACTAGAGTATCTGTGAGGGGTTGCAGTGTTGTGGCACCAGCACCAGTGCCTAAGGCCCCATTTTTCAGCCCCTGTTCAACAGGGACATGTAATTACAATTCTTGATCTAATATTTCACAGCAGGGCCCGTTCCAGCACCCACCAAGAGTAACTGTGAGGACTTACAGTGTTGTGGCACCAGCACCACCACCATCACCTAAAGCGCCTGTTCAACAGGGGCATGTAATTACAATTCTTGATCTAATATTTCACAGCAGGGCCCTGTGAGTTCTTACAGTGTTGTGGCAACACCAACACCTAAGGCCCAAATTTCTGTAGAGTATATAGGGCAGGACCTACTTTCAAACATCCAACTTACAAACGACTCCTACTTGCAAACAGAAGGAGACAACATGAAGTGAGATGAAATCTACCCCTAGGAAGGGAAATTCTCTCCTGTAAGAGTTAATATGGGAAAAACGTTTCTCCTTTCCACTGATGCTTTATCACCAATCCTTGTTTCACTAAATACCCCAAATTTTCAAAAAACATTTGTCATTGGGACAAAAAGTGAGGTGAAATCTTCTGAAGAGGAGCACAGACAGCAAAACAAATGTCACAGGGGTGATAACCCTTCCCTAGGTTTTCCAAAAAGCTTAAAATAGATTTCCTGATGCCACCATGGCAGCATACTAGTGATAGGCTCCGCCTTTCTCCCCTCCCTCAGGACCAATGAAATAGCATAAATTAAAGGCCAGTTAGGCCCCACCCCATTCTTCTTTTTTGTCCTCATACCTCCACGCACCAGTGAAGAGTAAGCAGTCCTATGTTCCCCCCTCTGCCTCCAGGCAGCTGCCGGCTGGGTTAAGCCTCTCCCAGTATGAAGTCCAAGTATCAGGCTGCTAAAAGCGCCAGAGTAGCTTGGGAGCTCCTTCTGTGGGTCTCGATGGAGCTGAGCAGTTTTTCCTCTTTAGGAATGAAATCTGCCTTTAAGGTTGGTGTCTGCAATGCTTGTTAGTTGGGGAGGCCAACTTTGCATCCTTCTTACCTTTGCCTTTGTCTCCTGTCATTTTCTGCACCTCCTGTTCTTTTCCTCCTGCAGTGCACTGGTCTGAGTACATTACTCCCCCTAGACTGGTTCTCTGTCCTTTGCTGTCCTAGGCCAGCTGTAGGTATAGCTTATGTTTGTAGGTTGTGTATGTATAGGTTTGGGGCAGGTGGGTATGTGTGTATATATATATATATATATATATATATATATATATATATATATATATATATATATATATATATATATATATATATATATATACATGGATTTGTATATATGTGTATATGGGGATCAGAGGGGTGGACAGCTGGCTCAGAGACAGCCCATTAAAACAAAAGTGGCTTTATTCAGCAAAATGGCAAAAAAAACAAGATAAGACAGACTTGTCTTGTCATACGGTTGTGCACACAGGTACAGCTCACAGTTTAGCAGCACACAGGCTTATAGGTAATAGTGCATGGCTCCAATCAGAGCTACAGTCTTTATGTGGTTAAGCTCGCCCAGCACACCATCCAGCAATGGACATTTTCACACAGCATGCTGCTGTCTCTCTCTCTCCTACTCAAACAGCTCCTCTCTGAGACTTTCAGCCCAGCAGACAATAAGCAGGTCTGAAGGTGAAATACCTGCCCTTTTTGATTAACCCCTTCTTAACTCTGCCCCAGGGTGACCCTCTGCAGTATGTATATATGATCATGTATATGTTTGTGTATTTATGTGTGTGTTCTTATGTTGGTTGGTATGTATATATGGATGTGGGGGGGGGGGGGGGGGGTGTTAAATGGGGAGGTATGTGCATGTATTTATATATGCATGCATATTGTTTAAAAAAAAAAAAAGGAGAAAGTGTGTAGATGTGTATATATGTGTATATTTAGATATACATTAATAGAGGGAGAAGCGAAGTCGCTGTTGCCTTATCTATTTTTCCTCTTCTCAGTCTTTCTGCGGCTGTCCGTCTCTCAGCTGGTCGTCCCATTTCTCCACGGTTCGAGTATCAGTCACCACCCATACAAAAGATCCTCAACACTTAGGTGGGGACCACCATGTCAGTAAGTTTTCAGGAAAAGTGCCCTCTCATGCAGATTGCTTTGATTTGCTTCAGCTCCACGCGCCCACGCTCTCAAAGGCCAGAGCCAAAGGCCATAGAAAGGCGGACGTTCTTCAGAGAAGCATAGCTCGGATGCCGCTCCCACTCAGAAGAGAGGTTCCAAGGAGAACGTCTTAGCTCTTCTTTCCCAGACCCAGCACCCCAACAAGAGTCCCGCAGGACCTGTGGCACAGTGCCTATGCCCAGGAGGCTGGTGAGTGAAGTCGCCTGGTTGAAGTTTGCAGCTGGCAGGTAATACCGAATGTCCTTATTACTTATAAGGTGGCACGAAACTTCTGTTTTAAACTCACTGTAATTACTCTAGCTAGCCAGCCCCCTTGTGGCCGGTCTAGCCACTAGCAGAACAACCTGCCTCATGGATCACTCATCCTCTCAGTACTCCTGAGGAGGGGGCGCAGCCTGCAAATGATTTTAGCTCCCTTGCACCAGAGGAAGATCTGGAGCTACTTGGTGTCAGTTTTTCTTTGGAGAACTGTGTATCCAGGCAGTCATGCACACCATTGCATGGGTTAAAAGACAAAGTCATATTTACCCTTTCAATGAGCAATCACTTTTCCATTAAGAAACTGGTTTAATTCAAGGCGGATATAGCATCACTGAAATCCATGCCTTCAGTGGGACCGGCTGTTGTCCAATAGGGTGGCGGCTGGGAAGGGCCTGCCGCTCAACAGAGGCCCTTACCTTGGTGATGGATACTTTGGGTTTCTGCTCCCAGGATATGGTTGTAGAGAAAATCCTTAGGGCTGATATCTTGGGACCCGGCCAAGATGTATCGGCAAATTTCACTGCGGAAGCAGCAATAGTCTCAACCTGGTGCCTGGCCAAGGCAATGCTATACTCAGTTTCGGCTAGGGGTACCCTATGGTTGAGACTGTGTTTGGATTCCTAGAAACAAAATTGGAATAGTCACTTTATAGTGCAAGATCTCTGTTTGATATGAAACCAGAGACGGCCATGTTAGAAGTGACAGGAGGGGGTCCGTTCTTCTCCCATAACAGAAAGCAGGAAAGTAAAAAGAAAATATATATAACTAAAAATTAATAATAATAAATAAAGGGAGAAATGTGTTTATCCTGCTAGGTTCCGCTCCTTTAGGGGCAACCTTTCATAAGGTCCATAAATGAAAATCTTTGGGTGTACCGCAGGTACCCACAAAACCCTTTTACCGGGTGCATGCCCAGACTTTTAAGGTAAGTCCCAGTGGGCACGCATCACGGGTTACTGGACAGTGGATTGTGCAGATCCTTGGAGGATAGGCACTCATGGTCACGTCGGTGGATTCCTCACTGTTCCGTCTCCGGACCTTTTTCTCCCCCTCGGAGCTTCCAGATCTACCGCAACAACGGCGGTTACAATACTTACAGACACTTCACTGGGTAGGAAGATCACCAGCAAATTCCAGAAGAAATTTACCTCCTAGGGAACTGGAATTCACGGACATATTGTCCATCATGCAAGCTTGCCAGAGCATGAGGGGGAGGCTTGTCCACAGGTGGCCTACCACAGACAGGCTTCTTTGCTTCTCACAGCAAATGCCAATTTAAGAAGAGGTCTGACTCAGTTTACGCTCCCCAAAGCGGAGAACAAAAGCTGAGTTTCTCCATGAAACTGCAATCAACCCTACTGTATATGTTTTTCCCCAACTTCTCTCGTAATGAAATTCCTCTGGAAGCTGTCAAGAATGAGCATGGTATCCTGACCACCCCTCCATTCTGACCATAGGAGTCTTGGTGCTTCCTGGCTATCTACTTCAGAATGCAGAAGTCGATTCCCCTTCACACATGCACAGACCAGAGATGCAAGCATAATGGTGGGAAGGGGAAGCCGCAGAACCTAGATTGCTCCGGAGTTGCTCCAAGAGTGAGCTCTACTTTGGGGGGTGCGAAAGGCACTCTACTAACAGCCTCTATGCCAAGATCTGGAACAAAGTTGTGTTTTTTTCTATTTTGCATGGCAAGATATTATTCTTACTGTGCCTCTGGTGGCAGCTGTTCTGGTCTTCTTTTAGGTCAGATTGGACATGAACCTTACCCTATACTCTTTTGAGGTTGCAGGTGTCAGCAAGAATAAGGTTTAATTTGGCCAAAGGACCTTTAGTTTGCAAAATTTTGAAGACAGTTAGGAGGTTTCGTCAACTGCAAGAGGGAATCTTTCACAATTAAAATCTTTCGATGCTGTTGGGGTTTATTTCAACTGTTTACTCCAACAGGGAAGTGTTCGGTTTAAGACATCGCTTACTAACCAGTATTTAGCGCAAATCGTCAAACAGAAGTCGGTTTGAGTTTCAAGCCCTTAGAGCTTCAGAAAAGCATACTGCTTTTTTTACAGGAGTAGAGCTGCATCCTGTAGTTCAGCTTATATCAGAGGTAATTTTCCTTTCCTGACGCCAATCCATGGCAGCATACAGACCCACCCTTGTGCGTTTCGGTATCTAGCTAATTACGAAGAATGGGGCGGGGCCTAATTGGCCTTTAATTTATGCTATTTCATTGGTCCTGAGGGAGGGGAGAAATGTGGAGCCTATCACTAGTATGCTGCCATGGATTGGCGTCATGAAAGGAAAATTACGGTAAGTATGATACAATTTTCCATTTTTTTGTCTGGAGCTAAACACGTTAAAAATGTACCAGTTCAAAATTACAAACAGATTCTACTTCACAACAAACCTACAGTCCCTGTCTTGTTTGCACCGCCTGTATACTGCTCTTCAGAGTATATAGGGTCTGGGGGCCCCACACCTTTCCTTTTTTTAATTTGGGTGCGCGGTTCCCCTTAATTTCCATACAAGACCCAAAGGGCCTGGTAATGGACTGGGGGGTACCCATGCCATTTGTCTCACTGATTTTCATCCATATTGCCGGGACCCGACATTACATTAAAGCCGCAAGCAGTTTTAAATGACTTTTATTCCTTTAAAAATGTCATTTTGTGCAGGGACTGTTCTAAGCACGGGAAACACGCGCCACTTTACAGGCATACTATAGACACCCCCCAGGTACGATATTTAAAGGAATATTTCACTTTTTTTTTTTTTTTTACTTTAAGCATCATTAAAATCACTGCTCCCGAAAAAAGCGTCCGTTTTTAAAACTTTTTTTTGCATTGATATATGTCCCCTGGGGCAGGACCCAGGTCTCCAAACCCTTTTTAGGACAATACCATGGAAATTAGCCTTTAAAATTAAATTAGCACTTTTGATTTCGAACGTTCGAGTCCCATAGACTTCAATGGGGTTCTAACGTTCATGCAAATTTTCGGTCCGTTCCCAGGTTCTGGTGCGAACCGAACCGGGGGTGTTCGGCTCATCCCTATTCAAAACATTCACCAATGCAAAGACCAGGATTGTCAGGACAGGAGGGACAATAATACCAGGTGTCACACCTATATCCGCGCTTTCTGCAGACACAACATTTTCTTTGGGGGGCTTGTTGGGTAGGGGTACGCGGGAGGACATAAGGAAAATGCCTCTCATGCAGCCGACTTACTGCATTTGGATTGGGAAGGTGAGGTGGAGCACCGTCTGGAAACAGAAGGGCTCTGACGATCTCTTCCTGGAATTTAAGGAAGGATCCAGTCCATCCTGAAGCTCTGTATAGCACATGAGCGTTCAGCAAAGCCAATTGAAATAAATAAACAGACACTTTTTTGTACCAGCGTCTGGCCTTACGGGCAATTAGGTACGGCGCCAACAACTGGTCGTTGAGGTCCACCCCTCCCATATTAAGGTTATATTCGTGGACACAGAGGGGTTTCTCCACAACACCAGTCGCCGTAGGAATTTGGACCGTCGTGTCTGCATGAAGGGAGGTGAGAACGAAAACATTCTTATTATCCCTCCACTTCATAGCGAGCAAGTTATTATACTTCAAGCAGGCTCTCTCCCCCAGCCTAATACGGTAATTTACAAGCCGCTGGGGAAAGCCCCGGCGATTAGGTCGCACGGTGCCACATGCTCCAATCTGATGATCAAAAAGGTGGCTAAAAAGTGGCACGCTCGTGTAATAATTGTCCACGTACAAGTGGTACCCCTTTCCGAATAAGGGTGACACCAAGTCCCACACTATCTTGCCAGCGCTTCCTATGTAGTCAGGGCAGTTTGTCGGCTCTACGTGACTATCTTTGCCCTCGTAAACCATAAAACTACATGTATAGCCTGTGGCCCTGTCACAGAGCTTATACATCTTGACCCCGTATCTGGCACGCTTGCTGGGAAGATACTGTTTGAATGACAAGCAGCCAGAAAACGTAATCAGGGACTCATCAATGCAGACAACTTGATGGGGAGTAAACAAGTCTGCAAAACGTTGGTTGAAGTGGTTTACGAGGGGCCGAATTTTGTAGAGCCGATCGTATCCAGGGTCTCCACGAGGACGACAGAGTTCATTGTCATTGAAGTGCATGAACCGCAAAATCTGCTCGTATCGTGTCCTGGCCATGGAGGCAGAGAACACGGGCATATGGTGAATTGGGTCAGTGGACCAATATGACCGCAACATACTCATTTTAACCATGCCCATGTCAAGGGATAGGCCCAGAAAGATCTTAAATTTGGAAACCGTAATTGGTCTACAATCTCTGGCAAGGGAGGACTGGGGATTAGCAGAGATGAACTGACCAGCATACAAATTACTTTGGTCCACAATAGATCTATAGAGATCTTCAGTGAAAAACAGAGAATATAAATCAAGTGACGTAAAATTAACTGTTTGCACCTGAATTCCGGGTTGGCCAGTGAATGGGGAAGTACGGGTGCTGCAGAAGTGGTGGGTTCCTAATTTGGATTGGCGAATGCAGCAGGAAGGGCATTATGGGCACGACAGGCCTGTGTTCGCCTTCTTAGTGGCAGCGGGACCCTACTAGTGCTTGCCACCTCGCCAGCTTGAACTGCACTTATGGGACTCGCCACGTCACCAAGTGTTACTGCAGTGCTGGATATACGACCAGGGTGTACTAGGCTGCTGGTGCTTGCCAGTTCACCAGAAGGAATAGCAGCGCTAGTACTGGCTCTCTGCTCCATATGAGAGCCCTGCGGTTCTTGCACATCAACGACAGGAGAAGAAGTTCGGGTTCTGGTACGCCTGACCTTGGCAGGGACCACAACTCCGTCATCAGAGCTATCTGTCATGGAGCCGCTGTCGTCTACAGGATCGTGTTCTAAGCCTGAATCTGACAGATGAGTGACTTCCTCTTCACTATCTGTCATGCTCAGAAACGTGTAGGCCTCTTCACTAGTGTACCTTCGATTTGCCATTTTGGGCTCTAAATTTAGGGGTACACTAGTGAGACTCACAGGCAAAAAAGCTCCTTACTGTCAGCAAATGTAACAAACGCTACCAAAAAAACTGTTAGTGATCGCAGGGATCAGACCTGACTCTGCGAATGCTGCAGTTATGTGTGTTTAGTGTTTTGTAAGTGACAGTGATCGATCGATACTGCACTTGGGTGGGCTGGACTGGGCGGAGGGGCACAAAACAGGTGCTAGCAGGTATCTGGGCTGATCCTGCTAACACTGCGTTTTTTGGAATCCTAAACTGCTGGGGACGCTAGTATAGATCTGATCAGATCAGATATTGATCCGTTCAGATACTATACCACTAAGGGAGGTGTATGCTGCGTGCGTGGGTGTTAGCGGTACTGGCGCTAATCTGACGCTGCCTGGGGTGACGCAGATCCTAAAACATAACTTATATCACCCGCCGGGCGATCAGGGGGTTAAACATTTACTGGGTAATAAACGGCGGGTATAAAAAACAAACTAACTAACCAGCGTCACCCGTAACAGTTATACGGTGATCACTGGTGAAAGGGTTAACTAGGGGGCAATCAAGGGGTTAAAACCTTTATTAGGTAGTATATGGGGGTACCTGACGCTATAAAAAACTGACAGTGAACCTAAATACTTACCTGGCTAACTAGCGTCACCTGTGACACTAATACGGCGATCAGAAAAAAGATCGCTTAGTGACACTGGCGACAGGGGATGAAAGGGTTAACTGGGAGGTGATCAAGGGGTTAAACCTTTATTGGGGGGGGTTAGGGGGGTACCCTTGACCTAAAAGGTGCCTACCATTAACTGCCCTACCACTTATAACAGTCACAAATGACACCAATGCAGTAAACAGTAAAAAAAAACAACTGCTATTGGTGTCACTGTGACAGGGGGTGCAGGGGGGGTGATCAGTGTGCCTGAGTGTTATACTGTACGTGTAGTGTTGGTGCACTTACTTGATGTCTTCTCTCCTTGGCGCCGGAATGAAAAGACTGACACGAGGAGAGATGACATCACTTCCTCTGCTTCTGTTTACATTACAGGAGCAGAGGAAGCTTTTCCTTCGTCAGGAGAGATCGCGTCGGGGTGGCCATGAATCGGTGGCCTCCCCCTCAGCACGGATCGCTCCTGAAGCGAATCCGACCACCACAGGCACTGGGGGGGGGGGTCCGAATGCCCCCCCGCCCGCGGGCAGGCAGGGACGTACAGGTAAGCCCTTATGCCTGCCGGTGCCATTCTGCCGACGTATATCGGCGTGGGGCGGTCGGCAACTGGTTAAAGTGGATGTAAACTCTCCATACACCCAGTGAAATGAACGGCCTCAAATGATACACAGAGATGAACCAAATCTCCCTACCTAGGTTGTACATGTATATCTGCTGTCTTCACATTTATATACTGTTTAGAAAGTTCAGATCGTATTAGGAAATGTTCTCTTCCTGTTTAACACAGAGTGTGATGTCTAGACATCTACTGTATTAGGGTGTGCACCCCAAAGTGCAAACACATGCGTGTGTGTGTGTGTGTATATATATATATAGCAGTAGGGCAATAGACAGTGTCGGTATAGCAATGGACGATGTCAGTAGGGTAGAGATTGGTGTCAGTATTTTTATTATTATTATTATTATTATTATTTATTTTTTTAATATTACTTTTTTTTAAGTAATTTGTATTTTGTATTTTTTTAATGATTTTTTACAATAATTATTATTGTTTTTTACATTTATTTTTAGGAGCCCCATTGGGGGGACTTTGGTGAAATATCAGGGGTCTAAACAGACCCCTGAATTCTCACTTTTGAGACAGAGAAAGGGAATGAGGACAGAGATTCCCCAGTCCCTTTCTCTGCAGCCAAGCAGCTGAGGAAATCTGCGCAGCACAGGGTGATTAGGGTGTGCCCAGGCACACCTGGCACACCCTGCGAGCACGCCTATGCTGGGCATACAGCCAAGATAGCTAACATTGCTGATTGGAGGAAAGGCACACACCCCCCTCTCCTCATAGGCAGAGACTCTCAGAGGTGTTTTGTAATAGGGCCAGCTGCCTGCTAATCTACTTATAGCAACCTCCCCTGACACAAATTTCAGGCTGCTTTTATCCGATGTGTGGGAGAATTTGTCAGGAGTTATCAGGCTGATAACAGAGGAACGGGTCAGGAGAGAGCTATGGGACTTGGCTCATTGAAGAGAGATAACAAAACACTGCAGATATATGTCCAGCTCAAATTTCATGAATTGGGTTTACATCCACTTTAAGAAATGTTACCACTGACCCAAGTGGCTTCCTCAGTTCTAGCGATTGTCAGGAACATACCCCGGCATTTATACAGTTATCTAGATTGATAAAGAAAATTATCATGCATTTTACTAATTAATAACAATAGAAAGAATAAGGCCAATGAAGTTCCAATATGCACTTTTTGGGTCACTTGTTAGAATGATTTTTACAGAAAGAGGTTATTAGAAGAAATATTGTGTTCTGTGGGCCCTTCTCATGTCTTTTTATGGAACAGAGAGACAGTTAGGGGGTCCAGTAAAAAAAAAAAAAATTAAAAGTCAGCAGCTACAAATACTGCAGCTGCTGACTTTTAATTGGACACTTACCTGTCCCTGGGTCCAGCGATGCGGGGGATCGAAGCCCCGCTCATCTCCCCCCTCATTCAGCAACGCCAGCATTGCAACTGTGGGCGCCGGGCTGTGGCTTCACAGCTTGGCACCCACTGCGCATGCGCGAGCGGCGCCGCGCGCCGTGATTGGCCGCTCAGTCACCCAGGACCTGTAATGGGTCCCAGATGATTGACAGGAGGGAGGGAGCAGAGCTGAGCCCTTCCTGTGCCGAGGGGGAAGTGATGTCACCAGCCCAGGCACTGGAAGGGGCAGACTACGAGGGACCCCCTAGCAACAGGCATTTAGAGGAAAGTTAAAAAAAATATATATCCAAATGTTTTTTTGTTTTGTTTTTTTTTTTAGGATTTTTTTAGGATTTTTCATGTATTTTTGTTTTTTTGGGTGGAACCCCACTTTAAGAAAGTTATTTGGGAGTTTGGAGAGCGATCAAGCTGAAAAGGTGTTCTGGGAAAACAAAAATAAATGTCTCTTTTAAATAATGATGTGTTCCTTGTGCAGTTTATTAAAACTGATTAACACAGTCCAGTGCATCTTTATTCTGCATCAAAAATGCATGCGCAGTGTTTAACATAGATTCCAATGGCCCTAGTTCACGCCAGTGCAGTGCATGCCAGCACAGTCAACAGAAGTAGAACAGGTTGCATTTTTTCTGCAAAACGCATCAAAAACTCACCAGATTGCATCAAAAAGGGACTGGAAAGCACATGTCCTAATGAGGTGAAGAAAAAACGGAGTAAAATGCATTAAAAAAAAGAACCGGGACACATAAAAAAAAAAAAACACACCACACATGCGGAAACTAATGTGGAACACAGAAATTGTGATGTAAACTGGCTATTTTTAGTGGCGCTTTACAGTCGTTGTATCGGCGCTTTACCATCGTTTTAGCGGCGCTCTGAACCCCGCTAACGGCCTAATAAAGGGTTAAAAGCGCCTGCTCCTGTGACGCTTTGCAGGCGCTTCCCATTGATTTCAATGGGCAAAGGCGCTTTAGGAGCGGTGTATAGACCGCTCCTAAAGCGCTGCAAAGATGCTGCTTGCAGGACTTTTTTTAACTTCCCGCTCCAGTGTGAAAGCCAAGCCAATCCCTCTGAAGGCTGGTTATCTCTGTAGTAGGCACTGCTACTACAGTGATGTCCAGTAGGCACTGCACTGCTACTACAGTGATGTCCACTATCTTCCAGGTCCCATGCCATGTGGCTGCTCTACTGATTACTGAACACAGGAGGTCACCCACTTAGCATGGACGCCATTCAGAGAATACTTTACGTTTTCTCAATAAATGCAAAGTGTTTTCTGATAAGTTGAATTGGAGAGGTGGTACAGTGATGTCTCAATCTCCACCACATCTTTAGGTAAATGATTTAATACATAAAAAGGTTTCAGTTGGGTAGGTGCCTTCATGGTAACTGTCCAGGACTGGAGCCTAAAAGCCTCTGTTTCTGGCCAAGTGGTCAGTCCTCCTTGGTACATCTGCCATGTCTAAAGGATCTCCACACCAAAATCTTCATTGTGAGCAGAAGTTGTAGATTTGCTTATCATGATGGGGCATGTTCATGACACTCCATACCAAACTCAAAACATTGCAAAATAAGTCCAGTTGAATGTTATGTTAATGTATTTTTTCCTGCTGGTTACTCTGCCTCTTGACTGCTAAATCCAAAATAGGCATCGCTGCAAGTAAAAATAGCTTGACCCTCACAACAAATTTTCTAAGCCAAGGAAAAAGAAAAAAAGCCAACCTATTCTCCACAACCCAACACCAATTTTAGAAGGAGATAAACTTTTTTTGCCCATGATGCCCTTACATTACAGGTACGGACTCTGTGCTGGAACACATGTGGGCCCCACCATCACTGCCTATAGAAGTACCAGTCCTGTGTTTTCTTGGCACTGGCCTATGTTTGTGTTATTTCTCCAGATGGGGGGGGGGTGTCATTTACACCATTACAGGTAAGCAATACAACTACTGACAGATAAGAGCCACAGGTGGCTTGCCAGTGATCCTGAGATAAGCGATTTGTAAGATTTGAATACAGAGTTACTGTGGTCTGTAATCAGGGGTTAGTACAACTTTTTAGGGAAACCCTTCCCCTGGGTAGATGTGGTGGGTAGGGCTAATTTACTCGCTTATAATCTAGAGCAGGAAGAATTTGAGGCAGAGGGTAATGGGAACGGCTACCCCTGGTATACTGCCATGTTAGCTTGTAGCCTTAAGAAGTGAACCCTTTGGGGTAGGCCTGGTACAGGCGCCATTGGAGAGCCAAGGGGACCTACGGGGAGGACATTGGAAGAGTTGAATGGCCATCCTATGTTAATATTGGACTTGCACTGTGCATAGTTAATAATGTCAGGACTAAAGAGGCAGAGGTGAAGGGTTGTTGGCCAAGAGCTGTACATTATGTTATTGCTACAGTAAAAAAATCATTGAAAATCTGAACGTGTGGACATTCCTTGTTTTTTTGGAAGAGGGCCTCAGGTCAGGAGAATGTGAGTGATCAAAGATGGTGGAGTTTCTCCATGTTATAGGTTTGCGTGTGTACCCAATCTCTCATTCCTGAGCAGGGAGACAGTGGAAGGTGCCCTTGTCCATCATGTTCATTGCTGTTGGAAAATTGGGACCCTGCTAGCAGGTCTATTTGCTCAACTCTAGCTTGGCTGAAGGAAGGGATAAGCTATAATGAAGTGTAATCCCCTATTATTTTTCTATCTTTGTACATGATAAGATATCAGTCTGTATATTTTAAAAGAAAATGTCTCCATCAAACCTTCTCCTCATTCCTCTCCAGGATGAAGGGTTTGCTCCAAATCCAGATCCCCTTTGTTACACTGTCAACACCACTTCTCCATCCAAACCCTGTGAGGGGCTTCTCGTCGTGCCCCAGACTGACCGGCTGCTGTCTCTCCTACAATAGGAAAATTCATCATGAGTTCAATACACTCAATCAGTAAAAAAAAAAAAAAAACACAACATAAAAAACTCTATAAACCAGCTTCATGTATAGGTTAAAGCTGAACTCCAGGGAGATCAGAAAGACACATAGTAAATCATCGGTCGCATTATAGAGAAGCTGCATTGCTTGGGAAGTAAAGCCCACTTAATAAGCCAACGGGAGTTAAAAAGTGGTGTTATGGGGTTAAAAGTAGGGCTCAGGAAGGAGAGATGAGTGATTGTCATTTTTTTTTTGCTGCAAGGTCCACTTTAACTGAGGCAAAAAAAAAAAGTTCTACTCCATTGCCAATATGGGGAAGAGTTGAGTATCTCAGGGCTGGATGGACAAAGACAAATCCTTTGGCAGGTAAAACATACAATATATTTCTTGTGTGTATTTAGGGTTGAAATTATTCTGCATGAAAAACTTATCTGACACACTGTCAAGTTGCAGACAAGATTTACATTAAAGTGATGGAAGCCCCAATTTGAGTAGCTCAGAAGATTGCCCAATGCTATGGAACCAAGTAGACCAAACAATAAAAATATTGAGCAGTGGGGTTGTAGTTAAGGAAGGACTGAAAGTACTGGGAGTAGAAAAGGCTGAAATACCCACCAGGTATTAAAGGCCTTTCAGGTAATGGTATGGATGACATTTAGTACCAGGCGGTAAAGGGCTCTCAGGATATGATATGAATGGGTTTACCAACAAGGTAATGAGGAGCTCTCAGGATATGATACGGATAGCTTTACTCACCAGGCAGTGATGGGATTCCAAGATATGTTATGAATCACTTTATCCACCAGTAGGGATGAGCCGAACACCCCCCGGTTCGGTTCTCATCCAGAACATGCAAACAGGCAAAAAATTTGTTCGAACACGCGAACACCATTAAAGTCTATGGGACACGAACATGAATAATCAAAAGTGCTCATTTTAAAGGCTTATATGCAAGTTATTGTCATAAAAAGTGTTTGGGGACCTGGGTCCTGCCCCAGGGGACATGTATCAATGCAAAAAGAAATTTTAAAAACTGACGTTTTTTTCGGGAGCAGTGATTTTAATAATGCTTAAAGTGAAACAATAAGCGTGTAATATTCCTTTAAATTTCGCACCTGAGGGGTGTCTATAGTATGCCTGTAAAGTGGCGCATGTTTCCCGTGTTTAGAACAGTCTGACAGCAAAATGACATTTCGAAAGGAAAAAAAGTCATGTAAAACTATTATCGCTAGCGCCGGCTATAATGAATTGTCGGTCCGGCAATACACATAAAAGTTAATTGATAAAAACGACATGGAATTTCCCCACAGGGGAACCCCGAACCAAAATTTTTTTTAAAAATGCGTGGGGGTCCCCCTAAATTCCATACCAGGCCCTTCAGGTCTGGTATGGATATTAAGGGGAACCCCATGCTAAAATTAAAAAAAAAAATGGTGTGGGGGTCCCCCTCAAACCCCTCAAAATCCATACAGGTCTGGTATGGGTTTTAAGGGAAACCCCGCGCCAAAATTAAAAAAAAATGACCTGGGATCCCCCCAAAAATCCATACCAGACCCTTATCCGAGCATGCAACCTGGCAGGCCGCAGGAAAAGAGGGGGAACAAGAGAGTGCCCCCCCTCCTGAACCGTACCAGGCCACATGCCCTCAACATTGGGAGGGTGCTTTGGGGTAGCCCCCCAAAGCACCTTGTCCCCATGTTGATGGGGAGAAGGGCCTCATCCTCACAACCCTTGCCCAGTGGTTGTGGGGGTCTGCGGGCGGGGGGCTTATCGGAATCTGGAAGCCCCCTTTAACAAGGGGACCCCCAGATCCTGCCCTCCCGTGTGAATTGGAAATGGGGTACAAATGTACCCCTACCATTTCACAAAAAAAGTGTCAAAAAGGTTAAAAAACACAAGAGACGGTTTTTGACAAGTCCTTTATTAATTTCTTCTTCTTGTGCTTCTTCCATCTTCTTTCTTCTGGTCTTCCTTCGGTGTTCTTCTTCTTCCTCCATCTTCTTCTTCTCCATCTTCTCCACCTTCATCTTCTTCTTCTCCATCTTCTTCTTCCTCCGCTCTTCTCGTCCCGCATCTTCCTCCGGCTTCTTCTCCGCTCCGTCTGCACGATCCGCCTCAGTGGGAGTCTTCCGCCGTGTGACGCTTCGGTTCTTCTGACACTTCTTATATAACGGAGGGCGGGGCCACCCGGTGACCCCGCCCTCCTCTGGCGCATGGGAACTTCACGGGGAGTTCCCTATGGCTTTCCCTGTGTTGTCAGAGGGGGGCGGGGTCACCCGCTTACGTAAACGGGTGACCCCGCCCCCCTCTGACAACACGGGAATGCCATTGGGAAGTCCCCGTGCATCAAAGGAGGGCGGGGTCACCTTTAAAATGAGCACTTTTGATTTCTCCCATAGACAATTCACTATAGCTGCTATTACTTCATTACTTTTTTCCCTTTAGAAATGTCATTTTGCTGTCAGACTGTTCTAAACACGGGAAAAAGCGCCACTTTAAAGGTAACTATAGACACCCCCAGGTACGAAATTTAAAGGAATATTTCACTTTTATTGTTTCACTTTAAGCTTTATTAAAATCACTGCCCCCGAAAAAAACGTCCGTTTTTAAAACTTCTTTTTGCATTGATACATGTCCCCTGGGGCAGGACCCGGGTCCCCAAACACTTTTTATGACAATAACTTGCATATAAGCCTTTAAAATGAGCACTTTTGATTATTCATGTTCGTGTCCCATATTCTTTCATGGTGTTCGCGTGTTCAAACAAATTTTTTGCCTGTTCGCATGTTCTGGATGCGAACCGAACCGGGGGGCATTCGGCTCATCCCTAGTCACAAAACAAACTTTATGGGGTGTTCGCGGCAAATTCGAAAGCCGTGGAACACTGTTTAAAAGTCTATGGAGATTAACATGAAAAATCAAAAGTGCTAATTTTAAAGGCTAATATGCAAGCTATTGTCATAAAAAGGGTTTGGGGACCCGGGTCCTGCCCCAGGGGACATGTATCAATGCAAAAAAAGTTTTAAAGACGGCTGTTTTTTCGGGAGCAGTGATTTTAATAATGCTTAAAGTGAAACAATAAAAGTGAAATATTCCCTTAAATTTTGTACCTGGGGGGTGTCTATAGTATGCCTGTAAAGTGGCGCATGTTTCCCGTATTTAGAACAGTCCCTGCGCAAAATGACATTTCTAAAGGAAAAAAAGTAATTTAAAACTGATCGTGGCTTTAATGAATTGTCGGGTCCCGGGATATAGATAAAACTCGTTGAAAAAAAACAGCATGGGTTCCCCCTCAGTCCATTACCAGGCCCTTTGGGTCTGGTATGAACATTAAGGGGAACCCCGAACCAAAAAAAAAAAAATTCCGTGGGGGTCCCACCAAGATCATTAACCAGACCCTTCAGGTCTGGTATGGATATTAAGGGGAACCCTGCGCCAAATTTTAAAAAAATGGCGTAGGGGTCCCCCAAAATCCATATCAGACCCTTCAGGTCTGGTATGATTCTAAGGGGAACCCTGCGCCAAGATTTAAAGAAAATGGCGTAGGGTTCCTTCCAAAAATCCATACCAGACCCTTATCCGAGCACGCAACCTGGCAGGCCGCAGGAAAATAGGGGGGGGGATGAGAGAGCGCCCCCCCTCCTAAACCATACCAGGCCACATGCCCTCAACATGGGGGGAGGGTGCTTTGGGGCAAGGGGGCTCAAAGCACCTAGCCCCCATGTTGATTGTGGGGGTCTGCAGGCGGGGGGCTTATCGGAATCTGAAAGCCCCCTTTAACAAGGAGACCCCCAGATCCCACCCCCCTATGTGAATTGGTAACAGTGTACAAGTGTCAAAAATTGTAAAAAAGACATGAAACAGCTTGGGGCAAGTCCTTTATTAAAAAATAAAATGGGAGGCGGCCGCCGAATGACACTTCTCCCGCTGTGACTGCTGTTATATAGCTGAGGGCGGGGCCACCCTGTGATGTGTGTGAGTGACCCCACCCCCTCTGACGCCGGGGGAAACCTCTGTGGCGTCAGAGGGGGCGGGGTCACTCATACATGTCACCGGGTTTCCCCGTGGCATTAGAGGGGGCGGGGTCTCCCTACACATCACCGGGTGGCCCCGCCCTCAGGAATCTGGAAGCCCCCTTTAGCAAGGAGACCCCCAGATCCTGGCACCCTCATGTGAATTGGTAACGGGGTACAAATCTCAAAAATTGTAAAAAATACACAAAACAGCGTGGGACAAGTCCTTTATTAAAAAAAAAGAAATAAAAATTTCCATCGATGTAAATCTATCTTCTATCCTGCAGCCAAACCAAAAAAAATAAACGCTGCCACGATCCGCCTCCATGGGAGGCGACCGCCGAATTACGCTTCTTCCGCTGTGACAGCTGTTATATAGCTGAGGGTGGGCCACCCTGTGATGTGTGCGGGTGACCCCGCCCCCTCTGACGCCGGGGGGAAACCTCCGTGGCATCAGAGGGGGGCAGGGTCACTCGTACACGTCATCGGGTTTCCCCGTGGCGTCAGAGGGAGGCGGAGTCTCCCATAAACGTCACCAGGTGGCCCCGCCCTCAGCAATATAACAGCTGTCAAAGTAAGCGACACATCAGACGGCGGGAGCCACCCATGGAGGCAGAGCTGGGTTTTTTCGGCAACGGCGGCGGAATAGAAGATAAAGATGGACATTGCTGCACATTTTTATTTTTTTATTTTTTAATAAAGGACTTGTCCCAAGCTGGCTCGTGTCTTTTTTACAATTTTTGACACTTTTTTTTGTAAAATAGTAGGGGTACAATGTACCCATTACCAATTCACATAGAGGGGTCGGGATCTGGGGGTCTCCTTGTTAAAGAGGGCTTCCAGATTCCAATAAGCCCCCCGCCCGCAGACCCACACAACCACCAGGCAAGGGTTGGGGGGGATGGGGCCCTTGTCCCCAAAGATAAAACCCCGAAGCATCCTCCCCATGTTGAGGGCATGTGGCCTGGTACGGTTCAGGAGTGGGGGTGCTCTTTCGTCCCCCCCCTCTTTTCCTGCAGCCTGCTAGGTTGCGTGCTCGGATAAGGGTCTGGTATGGATTTTTGGGGGGAACCCTACGCCATTTTTAAAAAAAATTTGGTGCAGGGTTCCCCTTAAAATCCATACCAGACCTTTCAGGTCTGGTATGGATTTTGAGGGGGACCCCTACGCCATTTTTTTAAATTTTGGCGCAGGGTTCCCCTTAATATCCATACCAGACCTGAAGGGCCTGGTATGGAATTTGGGGGGACCCCCATGCAATTTTTTTTTTTTCAATTTTGGTTCGGTGTTCCCCTTAATATTCATACCAGACCCAAAGGGCCTGGTAATGGACTGAGGGGGGAACCCATGCAGTTTTTTTCAATGAGTTTTATCTATCTGCCGAGACCCGACAATTCATTATAGCCGCGAGCACTTTTAAATTACTTTTTTCCTTTAGAAATGTCATTTTGCTGCAGGGACTGTTCTAAACACGGGAAACATGCACCACTTTACAGGCATACTATAGACACCCCCCAGGTATGAAATTTAAAGGAATATTTCACTTTTATTGTTTCACTTTAAGCATTATTAAAATCACTGACCCCGAAAAAAAGGCCATTTTTAAAACTTTTTTTTGCATTGATACATGTCCCCTGGGGCAGGACCCGGGTCCCCAAACACTTTTTATGGCAATACCATGCATATAAGCCTATAAAATTAGCACTTTTGATTTTTCATGTTTGTGTCCCATAGACTTTAATGGTGTTCGAACAAATTTTTTGCCTGTTCGCAAGTTCTGGTGCGAACCGAACCGGGGGGTGTTCGGCTCATCCTTACTCAGGATATGATATGGATGGCTTTACTCACCAGACAGTCAAGGGCTCTCAGGATAAAATTCAGTAGGGTGGACTTTCCTCTCCGCTTCTCTCCAATCACACAGATAAGGCACAGGGGGTATTCCGACACTTCTGTGTCCAAGAAGCATCTCTGTGCCACCGACTCATCAAGTTGCAATCTTTCATCATTATCTGTATACACCAGGTGAAGGGCTGAGGGTGGAATCTAATAAGATAAAAAAAGTCACCAGTAATATGAGGCTGTTCCTTTCTTATGGAGACTGCTCAAGTGGTGAGTCGAGATCATCCTGTGAGTCACAGTAAGGCACCATTTAAGTCAAGTCTTAAAAGTAGAGCTAATCCTAGTTGGATAATGTACAGTGGGGCAAAAAAGTATTTAGTCAGCCACCAATTGTACAAGTTCTCCCACTTAAAAAGATGAGAGAGGCCTGTAATTGTCATCATAGGTATACCTCATCTATGAAAGACAAAATGTGGAAACAAATCTAGACAATCACATTGTCTTATTTTTGAAAGAATTTATTTGCAAATGATGGTGGAAAATAAGTATTTGGTCACCTACAAACAAGCAAGGTTTCTGGCTCTCACAGACCTGTATCTTCTTCTTTAATGGCTCCTCTGTCCTCCACTCAGGGGCGGCGCCAGGTGGGTGCTTGGGTGTGATGAAGCTCCCCCAAAAAATCTTCAAGCACCCTCATAGCACCCCCAAAATTTCCACAGTGGTATTACAGTACAGTCACAGGATTTAAAAAAAAATTTGTACCTGCTGTGAATCCTGTCTGCAAGAGGCTAGGGACTCTTTTGTAAAGTGGAGGGATAATGCCGAATAAGCTGCTAATGATCAGTTAGACCCGAGAGGGGCTGGGTGGTGAGGAGCCTGCATCAGTGGTGGATTGATCCAGTGCTGGTCGCCGCATTTGCCGCCAAAAGAAGAATTTGGATGGGAGCAGCAGAGAGAGCCCAGCTCTGTTCAGGGCCCCAGGAAACCTGGAGGAAGCCGGTATTCTAAGGAGAGCGAGGAGGAGAGAAGCTGTGTTTATTTATATGGTGGTGGGAGGAGTGAGGGAGCAGAATGGAGCTGCTGCACTCAGTGCATTGTAGTCTGCAGGGCTTACTGAGTCTGTCAGTGTCAGAGGACAAGAGGGGTGTGTGTGTCACATGGTGTGCTCCGAGGGGGAAGGCTTAGGAGGAGCGAGGCTGATCACTGCTGCAGGCATCTTCTGTTTTTATTGTAGCTGCTGAGCCTTGAAGGGAGGGGGGCTTTCCAGTCCTCTGATCTATAGCAGCATGCTGCATTACACTGATTGAGGGGCCTGATCTGGACTGAGCAGTGGACACTCTGAGGGAAATCCTCTGATATCAGCCCTCTCATTGGGCTTGGAGACATGTACTGCAATCATTAGAATGC
Organism: Aquarana catesbeiana; assembly: GCF_042186555.1. Taxonomy (NCBI): domain Eukaryota; kingdom Metazoa; phylum Chordata; class Amphibia; order Anura; family Ranidae; genus Aquarana; species Aquarana catesbeiana. The sequence goes on along the minus strand of NC_133329.1, from coordinate 32,127,152 downwards.
CACACAGATCAAAAGTGCCTGTGCCTGCTACTTACAGTGCCCAAATGATGATCAGGTGTCTTCATAACAGTGCACCACTGGACTATGGGGTCACCATTGTGTTGTGAACACTGTGCATGGGGTCACCGTCGTGCTGTGGGTACTGTGTATGGTGTCACCCTCCTGCTGTGGGCACTTTGTATGGTGTCACCCTCCTGCTGTGGGCACTGTGTATGGGGTCACCCTCCTGCTGTGGGCACTGTGTATGGGGTCACCCTCCTGCTGTGGGCACTGTGTATGGGGCCACCCTCCTGCTGTGGGCACTGTGTATGGGGCCACCCTCCTGCTGTGGGCACTGTGTATGGGGCCACCCTCCTGCTGTGGGCACTGTGTATGGGGCCACCCTCCTGCTGTGGGCACTGTGTATGGGGTCACCCTCCTGCTGTGGGCACTGTGTATGGGGCCACCCTCCTGCTGTGGGCACTGTGTATGGGGTCACCCTCCTGCTGTGGGTACTGTGTATGGGGTCACTCCTGCTGTGGACACTGTGTATGGGGTCACCCTACTTCTGTGTATGGGGTCACCCTCCTGCTGTGGGCACTGTGTATGGGGTCACCCTCCTGCCGTGGGCACTGTGTATGGGGTCACCCTTCTGCGGTGGGCACTGTGCATGGGGTCACCATCGTGCTGTGGGCACTGTGTATGGGGTCACCGTCGTGCCGTGGGCACTGTGTATGGGGTCACCGTCGTGCCGTGGGCACTGTGTATGGGGTCACCGTCGTGCCGTGGGCACCGTGTATGGGGTCACCGTCATGCCGTGGGTACTGTGTATGGGGTCACCGTTGTGCTGTGGGTACTGTGTATGGGGTCACTGTTGTGTTGTGGACACTGTGTATGGGGTCACTGTCGTGCTATGGGCACTGTGTATGGGGTCACCGTCGTGCCGTGGGCACTGTGTATGGGGTCACCGTCGTGCTGTGGGTACTGTGTATGGGGTCACCCTCGTGCTGTGGGTACTGTGTATGGGGTCACTGTTGTGTTGTGGACACTGTGTATGGGGTCACCGTCGTACTGTGGGCACTGTGCATGGGGTCACCTTCCTGCAGTGTGCTCCGTGCATGGGATCACTGTTGTGCTGTGGGTACTGTGTATGGAGTCACCCCCCTGCTGTTGGCACTGTGTATGGTGTCACCCTCCTGCTGTGGGCACTGTGTATGGTGTCACCCTCCTGCTGTGGGCACTGTGTTTGGTGTCACCCTCCTGCTGTTGGCACTGTGTATGGTGTCACCCTCCTGCTGTGGGCACTGTGTATGGGGTCACCCTCCTACTGTGTATGGGTTCACCCTCCTGTTGTGGGCACTGTGTATGGGTTCACCCTCCTGCTGTGGGCACTGTGTATGGGTCACCCTCCTGCTGTGGGCACTGTGTATGGGGCCACCCTCCTGCTGTGGGCACTGTGTATGGGGCCACCCTCCTGCTGTGGGCACTGTGTATGGGGCCACCCTCCTGCTGTGGGCACTGGGTATGGGGTCACCCTCCTGCTGTGGGCACTGTGTATGGGGTCACCCTCCTTCTGTGTATGGGGCCACCCTCCTTCTGTGGGCACTGTGTATGGGGTCACCCTCCTGCTGTGGGCACTGTGTATGGGGTCACCCTTCTGCTGTGGGCACTGTGTATGGTGTCACCCTCCTACTGTGTAAAGGGTCACCCTCCTGCTGTGGGCACTGTGTATGGGGCCACCCTCCTGCTGTGGGCACTGTGTATGGGGCCACCCTCCTGCTGTGGGCACTGTGTATGGGGCCACCCTCCTGCTGTGGGCACTGTGTATGGGGTCACCCTCCTGCTGTGGGCACTGTGTATGGGGCCACCCTCCTGCTGTGGGCACTGTGTATGGGGTCACCCTCCTGCTGTGGGTACTGTGTATGGGGTCACTCCTGCTGTGGACACTGTGTATGGGGTCACCCTACTTCTGTGTATGGGGTCACCCTCCTGCTGTGGGCACTGCGTATGGGGTCACCCTCCTGCCGTGGGCACTGTGTATGGGGTCACCCTTCTGCCGTGGGCACTGTGCATGGGTTCACCATGGTGCTGTGGGCACTGTGTATGGGGTCACCGTCGTGCCATGGGCACTGTGTATGGGGTCACCGTCGTGCCGTGGGCACTGTGTATGGGGTCACCGTCGTGCCGTGGGCACTGTGTATGGGGTCACCGTCGTGCCGTGGGCACTGTGTATGGGGTCACCGTCATGCCGTGGGTACTGTGTATGGGGTCACCGTTGTGCTGTGGGTACTGTGTATGGGGTCACTGTTGTGTTGTGGACACTGTGTATGGGGTCACTGTCGTGCTGTGGGCACTGTGTATGGGGTCACCGTCGTGCCGTGGACACTGTGTATGGGGTCACCGTCGTGCTGTGGGTACTGTGTATGGGGTCACCCTCGTGCTGTGGGTACTGTGTATGGGGTCACTGTTGTGTTGTGGACACTGTGTATGGGGTCACCGTCGTACTGTGGGCACTGTGCATGGGGTCACCTTCCTGCAGTGTGCTCCGTGCATGGGATCACTGTTGTGCTGTGGGTACTGTGTATGGAGTCACCCCCCTGCTGTTGGCACTGTGTATGGTGTCACCCTCCTGCTGTGGGCACTGTGTATGGTGTCACCCTCCTGCTGTGGGCACTGTGTTTGGTGTCACCCTCCTGCTGTTGGCACTGTGTATGGTGTCACCCTCCTGCTGTGGGCACTGTGTATGGGGTCACCCTCCTACTGTGTATGGGTTCACCCTCCTGTTGTGGGCACTGTGTATGGGTTCACCCTCCTGCTGTGGGCACTGTGTATGGGTCACCCTCCTGCTGTGGGCACTGTGTATGGGGCCACCCTCCTGCTGTGGGCACTGTGTATGGGGCCACCCTCCTGCTGTGGGCACTGTGTATGGGGCCACCCTCCTGCTGTGGGCACTGTGTATGGGGTCACCCTCCTGCTGTGGGCACTGTGTATGGGGTCACCCTCCTTCTGTGTATGGGGCCACCCTCCTTCTGTGGGCACTGTGTATGGGGTCACCCTCCTGCTGTGGGCACTGTGTATGGGGTCACCCTCCTGCTGTGGGCACTGTGTATGGTGTCACCCTCCTACTGTGTAAAGGGTCACCCTCCTGCTGTGGGCACTGTGTATGGGGTCGCCCTCCTGCTGTGGGCACTGTGTATGGGGTCACCCTCCTGCTGTGGGCACTGTGTATGGTGTCACCCTCCTGCTGTGGACACTGTGTATGGGGCCACCCTCCTGCTGTGGGCACTGTGTATGGTGTCACCCTCCTGCTGTGGGCACTGTGTATGGGGTCACCCTCCTGCTGTGGACACTGTGTATGGGGTCACCGTTGTGCTGTGGGCACTGTGTATGGTGTCACCCTCCTGCTGTGGGCACTGTGTATGGGGTCACCCTCCTGCTGTGGACACTGTGCATGGGGTCACCCTCCTGCTGTGTATGGGGTCACCCTCCTTCTGTGTATGGGGTCACCCTCCTACTGTGTATGGGGTCACTCTCCTGCTGTGGGTACTGTGTATGGGGTCACCCTCCTGCTGTGGGAACTGTGTATGGGGACACCCTCCTGCTGTGGGCACTGTGTATGGTGTCACCCTCTTGCTGTGGACACTGTGTATGGGGCCACCCTCCTGCTGTGGGCACTGTGTATGGTGTCACCCTCCTGCTGTGGACACTGTGTATGGGGTCACCCTCCTGCTGTGGACACTGTGTATGGGGTCACCGTTGTGCTGTGGGCACTGTGTATGGTGTCACCCTCCTGCTGTGGGAACTGTGTATGGGGTCACCCTGCTGCTGTGGACACCGTGCATGAGGTCACCCTCCTGCTGTGTATGGGTTCACCCTCCTTCTGTGTATGGGGTCACCCTTCTACTGTGTATGGGGTCACCCTCCTGCTGTGGGCACTGTGTATGGGGACACCCTCCTGCTGTGGGCACTGTGTATGGGGTCACCCTCCTGCTGTGGGCACTGTGTATGGGGACACCCTCCTGCTGTGGGCACTGTGTATGGGGTCACCCTCCTGCTGTGGGCACTGTGTATGGGGTCACCCTCCTGCTGTGGGCACTGTGTATAGGGTCACCCTCCTGCTGTGGGCACTGTGTATGGGGTCACCCTCCTGCTGTGGGCACTGTGTATGGGGTCACCCTCCTGCTGTGGGCACTGTGTATGGGGTCACCCTCCTGCTGTGGGCACTGGGTATGGGGTCACCGTTGTGCTGTGGGCACTGGGTATGGGGTCACCGTTGTGCTGTGGGCCGTCTAAAGGGGGCAGTCTCCTTCTCTGGGCCCTCTTAAAGGGCGCACTCTCTGTATGGGGTCACTCTTTCTCTTTGCACTCTAAGGGCTCACTCCTAATCTGGGCACTCTAAGGGGTCACTCCTGCTCTGCACTTTATGCTGTGTACTGCTCACTGACCTCCACTGTAAGTTGCTCACTGCTGTGCTGTGCTGGGTGTTCTGGCTGGCCCTAACATGTACTATGGGGTTGTCATTGCTGGCCCTTATACATTCTGGGGTTTCTCATCGCTGGTTCCATTTGGGCTTGTTTTACTCCCACAATCAAGTGTGCCCGAAGGTCCTATTTTATCTATACGATGGGAGAGACAATGAAAAAAACACATACTTTTTGGCCACACCCACTTTTGACCACGCCCACAAGAGGGCGACGCGTGCCGCATTAGCACCACTACTTATACTTTCAGCACCCACACAGCATCCCCCAAAAAAAATGTCTGGAGCCGCCCCTGCCTCCACTCATTACCTGTATTAATGGCACCTGTTTGAACTTGTTATTAGTATAAAAGACACCTGTCCACAACCTCAAACAGTCACACTCCAAACTCCACTATGGTGAAGACCAAAGAGCTGTCGAAGGAAAACAAAATTGTAGACCTGCACCAGGCTGGGAAGACTGAATCTGCAATAGGCAAGCAGCTTGGTGTGAAGAAATCAACTGTGGGAGCAATAATTAGAAAATGGAAGACATACAAGACCACTGATAATCTCCCTCGATCTGGGGCTCCACGTAAGATCTCACTCCGTGGGGTCAAAATGATCACAAGAACGGTGAGCAAAAATCCCAGAACCACACGGGGGGACCTAGTGAATGACCTGCAGAGAGCTGGGACCAACGTAACAAAGGCTACCATCAGTAACACACTACACCGCCAGGGACTCAGATCCTGCAGTGCCAGACGTGTCCCCCTGCTTAAGCCAGTACATGTCCGGGCCCGTCTGAGGTTTGCTAGAGAGCATTTGGATGATCCAGAAGAGGATTGTGAGAATGTCATATGGTCAGATAAAACCAAAGTAGAACTGTTTGGTAGAAACACAACTCGTCGTGTTTGGAGGAGAGAGAATGCTGAGTTGCAACCAAAGAACACCATACCTACTGTGAAGCATGGGGGTAGCAACATCATGCTTTGGGGCTGTTTCTCTGCAAAGGGAACAGGACGACTGATCCATGCACATGAAAGAATGAATGGGGACATGTATTGTGAGATTTTGAATGCAAACCTCCTCCCATCAGCAAGGGCATTGAAGATGAAACGTGGCTGGGTCTTTCAGCATGACAATGATCCCAAACACACCACCCCGGGCAACGAAGGAGTGGCTTCGTAAGAAGCATTTCAAGGTCCTGGAGTGGCCTAGCCAGTCTCCAGATCTCAACCCCATAGAAAACCTTTGGAGGGAGTTGAAAGTCTGTGTTGCCCAGCGAGAGCCCCAAAACATCACTGCTCTAGAGGAGATTTGCAGGGAGGAATGGGCCAACATACCAGCAACAGTGTGTGACAACCTTTTGAAGACTTACAGAAAACGTTTGACCTCTGTCATTGCCAGCAAAGGATATATAAAAAAAGTATTGAGATGAACTTTTGACATTGACCAAATACTTATTTTCCACCATAATTTGCAAATAAATTCTTTCAAAAATCAGACAATGTGATTGTCTGGATTTGTTTCCACATTTTGTCTCTCATAGATGAGGTATACCTATGATGACAATTACAGGCCTCTCTCATCTTTTTAAGTGGGAGAACTTGCACAATTGGTGGCTGACTAAATACTTTTTTGCTCCACTGTATAGTTTGCTAAGGCACGGTGTACCAAACAATTGTAATTTTTTCTATAAAATACTGTTTTTACCTTTTTTTTTGTTACTCTTAATTCCCATCCCAGTGTCACTGACCTCATGCATTCCTGTTCAACTACTTCCTGTCCACACACACTCACTCCAGCATCAGCTGCACATTATTGCTCTAGGACAGTGATGGCCAACCTTGGCACCTAAGATGTGTTGGAGCTACATTTTCCATGATGCTCATGCACTCTGCAGTGTAGTTGAACATCATAGGAAATGTAGTTCCAAAACATCTGGGGTGCCAAGGTTCGCCATTACTGCTCTAGGATGTCTTCCCGACAGTAGCAACGGTGGACCATGCCTGAGCATTGCGTGTCAGTATAGCCAGAGGAACATGGTAAAGTGACAAAGCAGGAGCACTATTGAAAATTGTCACCCCATAACAGGCAGTGCTTGAATAAGGACCTTCAGGGCTGGAATAAAACAAAAACTTCAGATTTAAATAGACTGCTTTTGAAATTACTTTAACATACGTAAGCCACATATGCAAGTTTATTCAAAGGACTTACTAGTAAAAAAACAAAATTTCCTGTAGTACAGTAAAGAACAGAGGAGCTTTAGTCTTAAACCACAGGTTATATGCAGCTACTTTCAGGTAATTGCAAGTAAGAATTCTGAAGGTCTACTAAAGCCAGAAAATTTCCTAAAAGGAGAAAGGCAATGGCTGACTCCATACAAAACTTTTGAACCCTGAGGAACAAATTAAGAGTCTTCAGGCCCAGAATGGTCCAAAAATCCTCCATTTGGCTTGGGAACTGTGCACAGAAACCCTAAAAATGTTCCTCATTCAGAAGGGTCTCTGTAATTTTGCCTTTTGAGAGTACTCCAAGCTTGATCCAGACTAGACTGGAGGAAAGACAAGATGTGTCTGACAGTACTTCCTAGCATGAAATTTCCTGGTCTTCCACCATGCAAAATAGGCTTTCCAGATGTAATGGTAGACTGTGCAAAATTTAAAAACCACCATCCCTTAGGAACTGGGCTTCAACAGCCAAGTCATTAAAGATAGTGACCGAGAAGCAGGGTCTTGGACTGGCCCTTGGGACAGAAGGTCCAGACCATTATTAGGAAGGGCTCACAGAGAGTCTGCCAGTAGTCTGAATAGGTACCACACCCTCCTGAATCAGTTTGGTGTGATGGAAATCACCATAATGCTTTCCATCATGATCCTGACATACAAATGAGGGAGCATCTGCAGAGATGGAAAGGCACAGATCAGATGTAACCAATCGCACTGAGTCCACTGTGAAGGCCATGGGGTCCCTGGACCTAGCGACAAACCTGTCCAGTTTGTTGGTGAATCTGGACACTGGAAGATCCATATCCATTGTCCTCCACTTGTGGTACAGCAATTGAAACACCTCCAGTTGAATATCTCATTCCCTGGATTCAGATGCTGATGAATGAGAAATTCAACCTCCAATTTTTCATGCCTGGATATGGAGAGGCAGACAGGTCCAGAATATGCAATTCTGTTCACAAGAGGATCAAGTCTGTTTCCTTTTGAGTGGCGCAACTTCTAGCGACTCCCTTCTGATTGATGTAGGCCACAGTCATGGCATTGCCTAACTGGATTCTTGTCAGGTGGCCTCGCAACGGAGGGGTCCAGCATTGAAGAGACAATTGTCAAGCATTGAAAGGACTTCCCATACTGATGGGAAGATGAGCTTCCCCCAATGACCACGTCCCTTGCTCCGAGAAGGCATCTAGGACACCTCCCCCAGCCTGACAGACTGGCATCTATCACGAGAATGCTCGACATCTTTGGTTGAAAGGGTTAGAAATCCACCACGCCAGGGAAAATCTGGCCTTGCAGGTGAGATGCACAGGGTGGTGCAATGACCAAAACGGTTTATCACACACTGCCAGAATGTTGAGTTGCAATTATCTGGATTGAAACTAGACATACAGCACTGCCTTCAAGGGCATAAAGAACCAGGTTAAGGCCAAAGCTTCTCATGCAGACACAAATTTCAGGGTCGAACCTGAACCCGAAGAAACCAAGCACAAGAGTGGGGGAACAGAAGTGTCAGGTCAATGCACACCGTTGGGATAAGGGGTGCACCGCAAGGCAGTGGACCTTACCGCAGACTGCTGCGGATGGGAGTCCAGGTATAAGGAAGGCACGGCCGCTGGAACACCAACACGGATCCCACCGGGGTTAGAGCATAGGATTCCCTGGGGTGCGGAGTCTAAGAGCCAGCAGGTGTTCACCAGAGCCTCTAGTGGTGAGGATGGACTGGGCTGCAACTGGCTCCAGGTCGCGACCCCCGGGGTCCCCCTGTTCACACCCACAGTAGGCAACAGAAGGATAGGGATAGTAAAGGAATAAGCCAAGGTCAGGGCCACAAGCAGACAAGGACAACAGAGTACACGCCAAAGTTCAGGGTCACAGGCAAACAGAGATAGTCGGGGACGCGCCAAAGGTCAGGGTCACGAGCAGACAGGAATAGTATAGAACACGCCAAGGTCGGTAACAGAAATAAACATAGAGCACACGGCAGGCAGGAACAGGAAGACAAACACACAAAGGTGACCTGCAGTGCAGAGGTTAATATAGAGTTCCCTGATAGGAGCTGGGGTGGAGCCATGCTAGAGGAGAGCTAATAAAAGCAGTCAGGTGAGAGACAGCTGGTCTTTGGAGATGAACACATGGAGACAGGTAAGCTGACAAACAAACTCTATTGCATAACCATGACAGTACCCCCCTCTTACGAGGCCCCCCCTTCCCCGCCTGGGACCAGGTTTAGAGGGGAACTTCAAATGAAACTTCCTCAACAGACGAGGTGCAAAGACCTCAGAAGGCTTGATCCATGACCTCTCCTCAGGACCAAACCCCTTCCAATGCACGAGGTACTGGAGAATGCCTCTACAGAGACGGGAATCCAAAATTTGGCTAACCTCGTACTCCTGATTATCCTCAGAGACCGGCACTGTGGTAGAGAGAGGACGAGAGAACTTATTGAGGACTAAAGGCTTCAGAAGAACAACATGGAAGGAGTTAGAGATTTTGAGGCTTTTGGGAATCTGGAGCTTGAAACAAACCGCATTCAGTTTAGAAGTTATGGTGTACGGACCAATGAATCTTGGGGCAAATTTGAGAGAAGGAACCCGGAGTTTGATGTTCCTGGTGGAGAGCCAGACTTTGTCTCCTGGCTGAAGAGAAGGCGGCTTACGCCTGCGACGGTCAGCAAAACTCTTGAATTTGTTGGCAGCTTTCTGGAGGGAATCATGAACGTCAGCCCACATGGAATTGAATGATTCCTGAACAGAAGCCAAGGTTGGAATATCGGAAGAACAGGTCATAGGAATAGGGAGTTGAGGTTGTCTTCCATAAACAGTGATAAAGAGTGTTTTCTGAGAACTGACGTTGACATGATTATTGTAGGTGAACTCTGCCCACGGAAGTAGTGATGCCCAATCATCGTGATAAGCCGAGACCAAGGTACGGAGAAAGACCTCCAACTCCTGATTAACCCTCTCAGTCTGGCCATTGGATTGGGGGGGTAAGAAGAGGTAAAATCCAAGGTAATGTTGAGGGATTTGCAAAAGGCTCCCCAAAAATGGGACGTAAACTGAACACCCCTGTCCGAAACGACATGAGAAGGAACACCATGAAGGCGGAAAATCTCTCGTACGAAAATGGGAACCAAGGCAGAGGCAGAAGGGAGACCAGGAAGAGGAACAAAATGAGCCATCTTGGAGAACCGATCGATTACCACCCAAATGGCTGTATTATTCTCCGACAGTGGAAGATCGGTGATAAAATCCATGGCGATGTGAGACCAGGGCTCCTTAGGAATGGGCAAGGGCATGAGAAGACCAGCAGAGGCTAGTGTGGAAGATTTATGCCCCGTACACACGGTCGGATTTTCCAACGGAAAATGTGTGATAGAACCTTGTTGTCGGAAATTCCGACCATGTGTAGGCTCCATCACACATTTTCCATCGGATTTTCCGACACACAAAGTTTGAGAGCAGGCTATAAAACAAAATCCGTTGTCGGAAATTCCGATTGTGTACACAAATCCGACGGACAAAGTGCCACGCATGCTCAGAATAAATAAAGAGATGAAAGCTATTGGCCACTGCCCCGTTTATAGTCCCGACGTACGTGTTTTACGTCACCGCGTTTAGAACAATCGGATTTTCCAACAACTTTGTGTGACCGTGTGTATGCAAGACAAGTTTGAGCCAACATCCGTCGGAAAAAATCCTAGGATTTTGTTGTCGGAATGTCCGAACAAAGTCCGACCGTGTGTACGGGGCATTAGACTGCGCACAGACATGACAAGCCTTAACGTACTCTTTAACATCCGAGCGGAGGTTAGGCCACCAGTAGAGATGACTGATGAGCAGGAAGGATCGGAGGAACCCAGCATGACCTGCCACCTTGAAATCATGTCCCCAACAAAGGATCTTAGCTCTTAGCTCCATGGGAACAAAGGTTTTGCCAGGAGGAATTTTTGATTCCAGGGTGGTAGAATTGGCAACAATGCATGAGGTCGGAATGATCGGCTCAGGATCAGGGGTGGACTCCTCGTCCAAAGTGTCAAATGACCTAGAGAGAGCATCAGCCCGACCATTGCACGAACCAGGTTTGTACGTAATCGTGAATTTAAAAGGAGAAAAGAAGACGAGAAGGTGATGTTTCTGGGTCCAATACTCCACCTTCCAAATGTATTAGACCCGAGCGTTTCCCGGACGAAGCGAGGAGTCACGAAAATGACCCTTGCCCCCACAATAAAGACACAAGCCTAGAGTTCTGCGTCTAGCACATTCTTTGGTGGTTAGTCTAGTCCAGCCCAGCTGCATAGGTTCCTCAGCAGGTAGAGGATGCTCCACAGAGCGATGGGGGAAGAGTTCTGGCTGACTAGGACCTAGAGGGTGCTGGCGTCTTTTTTCTAGGGACCTCTCCTGGAAACAAATGTAAATCTGATTGCACAAGGAAATTACATCGTCCAGACCGGCGGGGATGGCTCTTCCTGCTAATTCGACCTTCACTCGGTCAGAGAGGCCATGTAAAAAGGTTGCGACCAGGGCCTCATTGTTCCAGCTCAATTCAGCTGTGACGATACGGAACTGAAGCGCATATTGTCCCACTGAACGAGATTCTTGGCAAAGGCGTAAAAGGGCACTAGCCACTGAAGAAACCCGAGCTGGTTCCTCGAAGATATTACGAAAAAGCTTCAAGAAGTCGGACAGGCTGGAAACCACCGGGTCATTCTTCTCCCACAGGGGGGCAGCCCAAGCTAAAGCTTCACCAGAGAGGAGGGAAATGATATAGGCTACCTTAGCCCGATCAGACAGAAAGTTTTGAGGCTGGAGCTCAAAATAAATGGTGCATTGGCTGAGGAAGCCCCTGCAGGCCTTGGAGTCCCCAGAGAAACGGGACGGAGCTGGCAGTAAATACGAATGTGTGGCTGCGACTGGTGCGATAGGTGCAGCTGCTAATTATACTTGAGGCTGCAGGTTCGGGTTTCCCAAGGAAGCCTGGAGCTGCTCGAAGCGGGAAGCCATATCCTTAAGGAATAGCATCACCTGAGTCTGATTAGATTCCTGGGTCTCGAGTCTGCGAACTATGCCCTGCAATGGATCGGCTGCAGGAAGCGGCACGTCAGCCGGGTCCATGGCTGATCAAACTGTCAGGTCACCTTGAGGCTAAGTGACAGATACACACCGTTGGGATCAGAAGTGCACCGCAAGGCAGTGGACCCTATGGCAGACTGCTGCGGATGGGAGTCCAGGGATAAGGAAGGCAGGGCCGTGGAACACCAACACGGATCCCACCGGGGTTAGAGCGTAGGATTCCCTGGGGCGCGGAGTCTAAGAGTCAGCAGGTGTTCACCAGAGCCTCTAGTGGCGAGGATGGACTGGGTTGCAACTGGCTCCAGGTCCCGACCCCCAGGGTCCCCCAGCTCACACCCATAGTAGGCAACAGAAGGATAGGGATAGTAAAGGAATAAGCCAAGGTCAGGGCCACAAGCAGGCAAGGACAACAGAGTACACGCCAAGGTTCATTGTCACAGGCAAACAGAGATAGTCGGGGACATGCCAAAGGTCAGGGCCACGAGCAGACAGGAATAGTATAGAACACACCAAGGTCGGTAACAGAAATAAACGTAGAGCACACGGCAGGCAGGAACAGGAAGCCAAACACACAAAGGTTGATCAGCAGGGCTGACCTGCAGTTAATATAGAGTTCTCTGATAGGAGCTGGGCTGGAGCCATGCTAGAGGAGAGTTAATAAAAGCAGTCCGGTGAGAGACAGCTGGTCTTTGGAGATGAAAACATGGAGACAGGTAAGCTGACAAACAAACTCAATTGCATAACCATGACAAGAAGTTTGTTTCAAGGTAGGAAGATTCTGGACAAGGCCAAAAGGAGGGAGGCAATGACTGACCTGGCCGATCCTATGCTGATAAGAGGCATGGAGGAGCTCAGCTATGAGGAAAGATTAGAGGAACTGAATTTATTCACTATTGAGAAGAGGAGAATAAGGGGGGATATGATCAACATGTTCAAAGGATATATGAGGGGTCCATATAGTGAACTTGGTGTTGAGTTATTCTCTTTACGGTCAACACAGAGGACACGGGGGCACTCTTTAGATCTAGAGGAAAAAAGATTTCACCTCCAAATACAGAAAGGTTTCTTCACAGTAATGCCGCGTACACACGGTCGGACTTTTCAGCTACAAAAGTCCGACAGCCTGTCCGACAGACTTCCGGCGGACTTTCGGCGGACTTGCGGCAGACTTTCTAACGAACGGACTTGCCTACACACGACCACACAAAAGTCCGACGGATTCGTACGTGATGACGTACAACGGACTAAAATAAGGAAGTTCATAGCCAGTAGCCAATAGCTGCCCTAGCGTGGGTTTTTGTCCGTCGGACTAGCACACAGACGAGCGGATTTCGGGGTCCGTCGTAGTTACGACGTAAAGATTTGAAGCATGTTTCAAATCTAAAGTCCGTCGGATTTGAGGCTAAAAAAGTCCGTTGAAAGTCCGGAGAAGCCCACACACGATCGGATTACCAGCCAGCTTTAGTCCGTCAGCGTCCGTTGGACTTTTGTAGACGAAAAGTCCGACCGTGTGTACGCGGCATAAGAGTTGTGAAAATGTGGAATAGACTCCCGCCAGAGGTGGTTCGGGCCAGCTCAGTAGATTGCTTTAAGAAAGGCCTGGATACTTTCCTAAATGTACATAATATAACTGGGTACTAACATTTATAGGTAATGTTGATCCAGGGAAAATCCGATTGCCTCTTGGGGGGTCAGGAAGGAATTTTTTCCCCTGCTGTAGCAAATTGGAGCATGCTCTGCTGGGGTTTTTTGCCTTCCTCTGGATCAACTGTGGGTATAGACTTGGGTATATTGGATTGTACGATATTTTTTATTTTATTTTTATTTTTTATGGTTGAACTGTCTTTTTTCAACCTGATTAACTATGTAACTATGCAAAATGTTTGAATTTGCAAAAACAAATGATGAGTCTTCAGATCCAGAATAGGCCAAACTCCTCCATTTGGCTCAGGAACTGTGCACAGGTTCAATCAGAAACCCTGAAATCATTCCTCATTTGGAGATGGAAAGAAGAAGATCTGCCCATCTTTGCTGAGAGAGAGGCAAATTTAGGAGCATGGAGCAGGGAGCAAAGTCTAAAACTCTAGTTTGTAGCACCTGGGAAATTATGCTATGGATTCAGACATCTTAGATTTCCTGAAAACAGAAGGGCAAAAAGCAGAGAGACATCTGACAAGTGAGGGTGGCCGATATCTGACAGCAGGGCTTGGAGTCACAAGTAGTTGGCTTGGAGAACCATCTCTTCTGATGAAAATCGTAGTGACACCTATGTGGGCGACATGGATTCCGGGGCATGGCCCTGGACACAGCATCATTGTGGCTGAGACACCTACACCAAAATGAGGCACTATTCCTCCCACTGAGACCAATAATGGGGCACTATTGCTCTAACTGAGACCAATGATGGGACACTATTACTTTAACTGAGACTAATGATGGGGCACTATTCCTCTAACTGAGACCAATGATGGGGCACTATTCCTCTAACTGAGACCAATGATGGGGCACTATTCCTCTAACTAAGATCAATGATGGGGCACTATTCCTTTAACTGAGACCAAAGATGGGGCACTATTTCCTCCACTGACATCAATGATGAGGCACTATTCCTCCCACTGAGACCAATAATGGGGCACTATTGCTCTGAGACCAATGATGGGGCACTATTCCTCTAACTGAGACAAATGATGGGGAACTATTCCTCCCACTGAGACCACTGATGGGGCACTATTCCCCCCACTGATACCACTACTAGGGCACTATTCCTCGCACTGAGACCATTGATGGGGCACTATTCTTCCCACTGACACTGGGGCATTTTCTACTCCCACTGGCCAGAGCCTGGACCTCCTAAAGCCTGAAGGACAGTAAACTGGCCCTTTCTTTAAAAGGTTGGAGACCCCTAGTTTAGAACAAGCAACATGAAGCCCCACCTGGAACCTCCTCCTCCGTTGCATTTCACCCAACTGGACCTATTTGTAACAATACATTCTTCACGATTAGGTCTCGTTGTGTGAAAAGTGTTAGAAGAGGTATTGTGTTGCTTGTCCTGGACTAATAAAGTTATATAGGCACTGGACTTTACACTGTGCCACCTGTTTTTTTTTTTTGGTGTACCGCTCGATGTTTGCACTTGATCAGCCAAACAATTGATTCACTATAGAGGACTTGGAAGTAGGTTGAAAGCTTTAGTTAGGTTTGTTAATAAAGCCCTATCATTCCATCTTCCAAATAAATTAGAGTGTGTGTGAGGGTAAGATTACAGTTGTTATGGGATTTGAAATACGTACGCTGCTTGATCCTTCAATCAAGAAGGATAGCGTTTGAATTTACACCTCCTGCCCTGATAGGAATATTTCCTTTCTGGTATACACCCTATATAGTAGAATTTTCCACTCTCTCACCTCTCTGCTCTGCTCTTCCTTGACGGCCAGTTGGACCTTGGTCACCACGTTCTTCAGCCTGTAGGCAGGGATGAGCTGGTTTTGGGGGCAGATTTTCCTGCACTCTGGGCAGCGGTAACAAAGGAGCTCCGGGGCATCCCAATATTTGGTTATACAGCCTCTGCAGAAGGTATGACCACAGGTGATGGAGACCGGATCCGAGAGCTCATCAAGACAAATGGAACAAAAAATATCTTCTTCTAATTTGTAAAATTGTGCAGCACCTTCCTGAGGGATGGTACTCCTGGCAGAAATAAAACATATGTTAGCTCTAAACAGAGAAGACTGAAATCCATAGAGAGCTGGGAATGTCCATAGAAGATCAAATGTCATAAAATACAAGAAGATAACTGCAAACTGGGAACAGGGCAGGACCTTGTACATAGAAACTCATTATACTGTATGATAAACACGCTAAAGAAGAACTTATCAGGTACAGAAAATAAGGGAAGGACCAGACAAAGAACAGGAAGAATGTAAACACGTGTTGTTACTTCAGCAGAGGGGAGAACATTGGAGGTGTAGCGTCACATATGGCGACCCATCACATTTGGCTACCCGCTGGACTGCGCATGCGTGACACCCCTGAGTCCAGGTTCAAGCCCCACCATCCAAGTGGACATAGAGTTAGATTATAATTATGCAGAGCGAAGCGAGGCCGTGCCTGAAGCGTGGCGAGCCCGAGAGGGGCCCTGTGGCAAAGTAGTCTTACAACAGTGTTGGAACGCATATGGCAGCGTCACGCATGCGCACTCCAGCGGGTACCAAAATGTGATGGGTAGCTGAATGTGATGTGACAGGGGCTCAGTGACCTCTGTATAACACTCTGGATCCTGTCAGAGCTATATAAATGTATAATAATAGTGCGACTGTGGAGGGACATTAGAGTGTAAGCTCCTTTGGTACAAAGACGGATGTGACTGGCTCAGTGTTCTCTGTACAGCTCTGTGGTATATGTCAGAGTTATACAAATGTATACTAATAATAATAATAGTGTGTGACTCTGAGGGGGGTTGGCATTGGAGTATACATTTTTTTATTAAAAAATCATACAAACATGCAGTTCATTAATAAAAACATATTTACACAAAAATAAACAACAACTAAACAAAAACACAAAAACAAGCGTGCTTACATCAGCAAGTAAAGAAAAACGTTTCCTGACAAGATAACATAAAAAGAAACATATTTTAATGACAACAAAAAAGAGACTAAAAACTCCGAACCTCAACTTAAACACAATCCAGGCTAAGAAACATTTTGAGATTTAATTGCCATCAGGATGCGATTCCAACCCCCCCCCCCATTAACTCCTCCCCCCACATCATTTACCCCGACTTCCACATCATTTACTCCGACTTCCACATCATTTACTCCGACTTCCACATCATTCACCTTGCATTCTGCACCAGCCACCCTCATTCCCTTCCCACCTCCCCCTCCACCATCATCCAATCCATCCTTCACTCCACCCCTTGGTGTCTTCCGACCTCCAGCCACACTTCTGCCATGCTGAGGAGGAGGGGTTGGCACCACCATACATTCTGGTCCAGCACACTCCGCTGCCTTCACTACACTAGGAGAAACAATAGGTGCAGACACACACTTGACAACCACACTTTCTGACACTGACTGGGGAAGCACAGACTGGGGGGACACCAACACCACAGATGGCATCACAGACAGAGATTCTGATGGGACAGAGACACTAGGATTCCCTGGTACAACCTCTGACAACCCAGACTCTTCTCTATCCAGACGGAAGAATTCCTCCACTAACTCTGGATTATTGTGCAAAGCCTCAGGGCACTGGCTATAAGGGAGACCAACCTTATCACATAGGTTACATTTAATGATGTTACAGTCCCTCACCAGATGCCTCAGTTCCTGACTCAAAGAGCACTTCTGTTCTGGACAGTTAGAGGAGAAATGTCCCTTGACTCCACATTTATGGTACAGCTTAGGTTGACCAGGGTATGAATGAATGAATGAATGAATGAATGAATGATTTGTAAAATGCTGCAAATGCAAACTGAATCGCCTCAAGGCGCTAGATGCGTTCTGTGTTATCAGTTTCTTAGAAGAAGCAGGTCTTGAGTTTTTTCCTGAAGGGAATCCATTGCAGCTTGAGCACATGGAGTGCCTCTTGAGAGCCTCCACCTTCATCTCCCCCCACCCACTGCATGGGGGCTGGGGGAGAAACCTGCAGGACAGGCCCAGGCTTGATGTTTCCTCCAACTGAGAGCAAAGCAGAGTGAGCCAACAGCACCACCTGGTGGAGAAGCTCCTCTGGTGCAGAGACTGATGTGACTGGCTCAGTGTTCTTTGTACAGCACTACAGTACAAGTCAGAGCTATATAAAGGGCTTTTTTTCCCCCAGAGAATAGGTGCAGGAACCCACAATCCCAAGTCAGCTCCCTGCCCCCAACCCCACCTCCAATTCCTCCATTCCTCAGGAAAGAGAAGTGTTGCCAAATAATAGGTGTGGTCAAGGCTCACCCCCCCAGCTCTCCCCCCAATACACAGATCCCCTTCTCTCCTCTCATCCACAGTTCACCACCCTCCCTGGAGGTCACCTTCTCTCCTATGGTCTACAGATCCCCCGACCCCCATCCACAGTTGACCTTCTCTGGTCCACAGCTCACCCTCTCCCCCCTGTCCACAGCTCTCTCCCTCCCCCATAGGTCACATTCTCTGGTCCACAGCTTACCCTCTCCCCCTTGTCCACAGCCCCCCCCCCCACCATCTACAGCTCACTATCTCTCCCCCCCCCCACAGGTCACCTTCTCTCTTCTGGTCTACAGCTCCCCCGAGCCCCAACCACAGCTCACCCTCTCCCCCCTGTCCACAGCCCCCCCCCCCCATCCACTGGTCACCTTGTCTTCTCTGGTCCACAGCTCGCCATCCCCCCCCTGTCCACAGCTCTACCTCCCATCCACCGGTCACCTTGTCTTCCTTGGTCCATAGCTTGCCATCCCCTCTGTCCACAGCTCTCCCCCCCCATCCACCGGTCACCTTGTCTTCTCTGGTCCACAGCTCACCATCTCTCCCCTGTCCACAGCCCCCCCCATCCACTGGTCACCTGGTCTTCTCTGGTCCACAGCTCACCCTCCCCCCCCATCTACAGGTCATCTACTCTACTCTCATCCACAGCTCACCCTCTCCCTCCACAGTTCAACCAACCTGTCCCCCCTCCACAAGTCACCTTCTCCCTCCCCATCTACAGCTCACCTAGCCCGCAATTTGCAGCTCACCTTCTCCTTCCCCCCCACATTCCACAATACACCTTAGCATGCGCCCCCCCCTCCAATCCACAATTCCCCTTTTACCTATTTTCAACATATCACCCCCCCCCCTCCCGTTCACAGGTTATCTCCCACCCTCCACATTTCACTTTTTAATGACAGCTCAACTCAAGCCACAGCTCTCAACCTCTGCAACCCCCCCCCCCCCATCTTTCACCTCCGCACCCCCACAACACTCTGTACGAATCCCTCAGCCCACAGCTCTCACTTTACACAGTCTAACACCCCCCCCCCCACATCAGAGCTGTGACCTCTGAAGAACATCCACAAGTTCTCCACAGCTGTCACTCTGCATAACCAACAGGCTCAGTGTCCTCTGTACAGAACTGCGGTATATGTCAGAGATATATCATTGAATGATAGTCATGTATACACACACATAAATATTTGAATCTAATAAACGTACGGTTTGTTGGTGCTGTTCCCCATGAGACTCTCCGGGGTTCCTCCTCACTTTGTGGGATCTGCAAATAAAACTTTGTTACTAGAAGTGAAAGAAACTAAAAAGAATGTCGATATTACAGAGAAACTAAACTGACCAGAAAATCAAGAACTTCTCGCTGAAGGATAGAGTGGGAAAGGGAACCACAGTGTATGTCTATATATATAATGTACTGTAGTTAGGGAGAGCCGCACCCGGTTTGTATGTAGTGCAAAGCAAACTGGTCTTCCTACCGACCATACATGTAAGAAAAAAGTTCGAAGGATTGCTGCACTTAAAATGTTATTTTTTCAAACATTTCAAAAATAGTTATATAGTAAAGTGTTCAAAGAGATTTTTTGCTTCGGGCTCACATGCTTACGCCCTTCCTCAGATCAGAACACACCTAACATCACAATTCACAATTACATTCATGAGAATTTACAAATTTTTCAAATAAATCACATATGGAATCAATTACGTGGTTAATTACTCATTAGTATAACTGGATTTTTCATGGGTTGATTTTTTTCAAAGCCACTGATACAGAAATGGTTAATCAAGCAGACTTTCATCTCACTATTCCATCTGAAACCATCATATTGTTAATCTGGAAAAAGTGCAACAGGCACTACATACAAAACGATCTTGTTGACATACATTGCGTCTCGACAAGTAGCAATAGAGAATTTTAGCATGTTACAAACGGTTGAATAATAATATGGCTGTGTAGGACCAATAGGGGAAGGTGGGAGATTAGCAGGGAGAGCCTGAGGGGGTAGTCAGGGGAGGATATTCCTAATCATCCTCATGGCAGGTGGAGGTATTCTCCAACCATCTATCCCATATTTTGTGGTACTTATTCGGGCAACCCCTGTGGATGTACAACACTTTCTTGTATGGGAGAGTGTTATTGACAGCTCTGATCCATTGCTGCAGCGTGAGGGGGGGGGGCTCCCTCATCCACAGTCTGGCTATCTGCAATCTGGCCAAAAATAGTGTTTCTTGGAGAAATATGTTCAAGTATTTCTCATTTTCAGATAGTGAGAGGAGTCCCAATACACACTGTCGGGGGCATAGGGTCAGTGGGGAACCCATGTGGTCGTAGAGGAACCGGACCACCTGGGTCCAGTATCCCTGAATGGACGGACAGGTTCAGAGCAGGTGGTAGAATGTGCTGTTAGGGTGCAACAGTAATAAGGAGAGCCGGCAAAACTTTATTCCTTGAAGTGCCGTTTATTGGTACATCATACAGACATTTTAGGGGACACGGTCCTACAGGTGGCGAGTGCCTCCTCCCAGTCCTCATCTGATATGGTGCCCAGGTTGGATTCCCAACTGGATTTCAGTTGGTAAGCTGTGGTAGTTGCTGTGGGTAGCATAAGGTAGTTATACATTTGGGAGATGAGCTTTTTGGGGTTTCTTCCAAAGATAATGTACACTAATATGGTTTCAAGAACTGGGATAGAGTCCCTGAATTGGGTGTTGAGTGCAGGTATCAGAAAAACATATAGTTGGGTAGAGCAAAGTTGTCTTTTAGCGTTTGGAAAGACTGGACCGTCCCGTTGGCCACTACTTGCAATAGATATAGGACCCCCCCTGTCGATCCACAGACCGGAGTAAAGAGGGAATAGTGATCAGCTCGGGCATGTGTGGGTTGTTCCATAAGGGTGTGTGCGAGTGTGGGGTGGGTGTCTCGCTGAGGTGCATGACCAATTGCCAGATTTTCCAATGGTGGAAGAGCATATGCTTCCTGTCACTGGTTCGGGGTGAACTGCGGAGGCCACAAAACAAAATCTGGAAAGGGTGAGCCGCTGAGCCAGGGGCCTGGGAGCAGACCAGGGTGGAGTATCTTTCCCTGTTGATTTGGTTAATGTAAAAGAAGTGGGAGAGTTGGGATGCTATGTAGTATGTGGAGAGGTCTGGTAGTGCGGTGCCGCCGAGGTCAATCGAGCCTTTTAGGACCTGCCACGATAACTTGTGTCGGGAGGGGCCCCAAATAAACGCATTGAGTATTGATTCCATGGATTTAAAAATGCGTGAGGGGATATTTAGCGGGGCCTGCCAGAAAATGTAGAGTTGCTTGAGGAGTAGTATCATCTTAATAAGATTTATTCGGCCCATAACACCCAGGGGGAGACGGGACCGTGTTTGTGTTTTGGTTTTGAGGGTATTGTATAGGGGTTCAATATTAAGAGTGATGTAATCTAGGAGGGATCTAGAGACGCGGACACCCAGGTATTTAATAGTGCTGCCCTGACTAAGGGGAGTGCAGCTTGATCAGCAGTGGGGACATCCGAGTCTAGAGGGAGAATTTGGGACTTGGCCCAGTTTATTTGCAGACCAGAGAATGCTCCCAAGTCTGTGATGAGTTGTAAGGCTGCCTGGAGTGAGGGACCGGAATCAGCAAGGTATAAGAGCATGTCGTCTGCGTATAGACTAACTACCTCCGTCAGTTGTCCGCGTCGGAGACCGGTGATACCTGGGTGATTCCTAAGTGCAATGGCCAAGGGCTCAACAGCCAGGGCGTACAATAGGGGTGAAATGGGGCAGCCTTGGCGTGTACCATGGGAGAGTGGGAAGGAGGGGGAGATTCTACCGTTGACCTGAATGCGTGCTGTGGGAGCTTGGTAAAGAAGTTGGAGCCATTTAATGAATTTTTTTTTTCCTTTTCTTCCAAGCTTTATTAAAGAACAAAACATGCACTAGGCAGGTAGAGGGTGAAAAGGGATTCAGGTACCTTGGATCTTGGTAATTTCTATATCCAGCGGCTGGCACTTGCACAGCTGGATTCAACAACCACCGGATAGGTCTCTCTCACCGACCTAGCAGCCAATGTGATGCCACAGACCTTGCAATCTTGAATGAACTGACTTCTGTGTTTGATCCTAGATGCGTCTCCGACTGAGTTCCCAGGCTCTTCTCAAGTTACCAGCCTTATGCTCGGTCCTCTCCTGAAGAGTCCTCCACTGGTCACTGCAAACCCTTGCTTCTTCCCGCAGGCCAGACAGCAATGAGACCATCATGCAAACCAGTAGACCACTGAAGCTCTGATCCTTCTTTTAGTAGCTAGGCCTTGAGTCTGCCAACCTCAAGGCAGAACTTTAAGCAACAGCAGTTCCCCAGGCCAGGAGGGCCACGAGGTCAGGAAGCGCCAACCTCTCTTGCACGGTGTCTGTTCCTTAAATACCATTTCCCAGAATGCTCGGCGGATGAACCACTCCCACGAATAGTCTCAGAGCAAAGAGTATTCAATAAGTTCGACCAGACTGCATTTACCACATCCACCAATGGTGACAGCACCACCCATGGTCGGATGGAAATCTGCACAGTCCAGCCAAACTGGTACAGAAACCATTACATTTAGGTAATAATAAGTTGAGCCAAACTGTAGCTTCAACTAACTTAAATTTCCAAAGAATAGCATCTGCTCTTCAGGAGCAGGGCGCTACACACTCCCCCCACAACAACAGACGATGTCCTCATCGTGGAGGAAAAAAAATAAATTTAACACTCAATCCTGAGAGTCAAATACGTGAATCCCAACATTTTAGTTGAAAGAAGAGAGAGAGTAAAGCAACAACACATTAAATGATTAACAACATCACACATGAATTAGAAAGTATAGCAACACTTTCCCATGACCTATCGAGCTATCTGCACCACCCACTTCCCAATTGTTTGCTAGAAGATCAAGTCTAATCTGAAATAAAACACACAAAACAAAACAACAATATAAAAGTCAGTACCTTTCTTGCAAGAAGCAAAACCCCATTTCCTGGAAAATGAAATTTTCTTTCTCGCTAAAAACTATGTTTATCATATATTTCTTTCTAAATGCAAAGTTCGACCTTGTCGGGCAAACTGCTACCACCTGGTGGCAGAAGTCGTTGCAATACAAATCCTTTTAGGCAAGTGTTGAAATAGTTCAAAAACCTTGACACGCAGTTTCTCTATCAACTGACACTAACTCACTATTCCCCATAGTTTTGCATTGAAGAAAGGAAAAGAAAATAGAAATTTTCTTCTTAGGCTATCACCAACAGAAACAGTTACCATAATCGGTCACCAATAAAACCGGGGATCAGGCAAAGTCACAGCTTTCCCTTGTGCATCTACTGTGGTGATAAAGTATACGATGTTATCTTTTCCCGGCCGACAGTTGACAACTTTATCTGCATATATGTGTCTCCCATAGCTCCAATGCAACAGGCATCTGGCAAATCCATCTATCATAGAAGAACATCCTGGCTTCCTAAAAGGCTTTGGCACTTTCAAATAGTCCCAAACGTCTTCACTATACCAGCTCTCTCTGTTCTCCTCAATCTCTTGCATGATATCCCTAGGAACGTAGAGGAATTCAAGCCCATATTCTGTGGCCACTCGTTTATTTAACAGCTGTTGAGATCGAGCAAACCTTGGCACAGAACGGAAACTTCCCAAACCAGAGGGTACACATGAAACCGGGGACTTGTGTACCATAGCGAAGAGAGATGATTTGTTTTCCCCAGACGGACCGGTATTTTTAGACAAAGTCCCGCTAGTAATTGTAGGGGTTTCCACCCAAGGTGATGTGTTCCCTGAGTTCACGGCTGCCCAGTCAGACAAATTAAATGTTGCAGCAACATCGTCACTATTCGCCCACAGCATCTCCTGGGACAAAGATTCAATGAGATCATCATCTCCTGAAAGATCTGAGAGAGTCTATTTCCGAGTCCCGCAACTCCTCGGCAGGTGTATAGGGGCAAACAGTCCCCCCATGCATAATGTCCCCTGAGATCTCACCCGTTCCTGACGTGGACTCCTTCTGTGGATCCGGTTCAGACAATCTCTGAGGTAAACCTCGACCGCGGCCGCGGGAGGCTTTTACATATCCAACCTTCTTTTGAGTAGGAACAGCAAGGTCGGTAATGGTGGAAGTGATGGCAGTAGCAATATTCACTGTCGGTTCCTCAATGGTAGTTACAGCACCATCTCTCTTGGGAACACTTGGCGTAGCAGACTTTGAGAGCGTAGGCCTGATTGTAGGATTGAATACAACAGTTTCTTCAGTGGTGATGCCTGTAGCCCAATCCATCCGGTAGGCCCGTGGCGACATGGTGAGTTGCTCCACAGTGAGCAGATACTCCCCGCAGTGCAAGCACCGGACAAACAGTCGAGGACTTGCGACCAGTCCCTCGCATCTGTTACACAGCATGCCCAAAGCCTCTGAGTCTCCCGTTGTATACAGGATGAAACGCCCATGCGGTTTCAGGCGAATCCCTGTGTCTGTCAGGGTTCCAGGCAGTCTAATACTCGCAGTGGTGCCTCCAGAGAACATTCTGGGCCCCATAGCAGACTGCATTCCTGGCATTCAGAACATGGTGACAGCTCGGCAGGTCCTTCCTTCTCCGCGTTTTTTCAAACCACACAGTGTCTCACTCAGCATGTAATTTGGACAACTCCTCCCATTGGCTCCTCTGGTCACACAACTCCCGGGCTTCCTTAACTTCCCCCACCACTGACTCGCCATTACCTTGATCCGTAACCAATGACGTTGTTGAACACAAACAGACAAAAAAAAAGCCAAGTCCAAAGTCCAAAACCCTCTATTGCAATAATTCCTTGGCAAAAGAAAAGTTCCTTTAGTTGCTATAGGTAACCGTAAATCCCAGACTCGAGCCCCCACATGTAGCATAGTCATTTTTACCCCCGCAGGATCTGCTAATATTTTTCTTCGGGCTTACCATTACCATCTTCACAGTGTTCATCCTAGGGGTACTTATCACTTGCTCAATTGAAACACTGGCTCCAACATTTAGTCCTTTTGCCTATTGCAAAACATGCAATAGGCAGGTAGAGGGTGAAAGGGGATTCAGGTACCTTGGATCTTGTGGTTTGAGGTAATTTCTATATCCAGCAACTGGCACTTCCACAGCTGGATTCAACAACCACCGGATAGGTCTCTCTCACCGACCTAGCAGCCGATGTGATGCTCGAACATGGTCTCTGCCACAGACCTTGCAATCTTGAATGAACTGACTGCTGTGTCTCCGACTGAGTTCCCAGGCTCTTCTCAAGATACCAGCCTTATGCTCGGTCCCCTCCTGAAGAGTCCCCCCCTGGTCACTGCAATCCCTTGCTTCTTCCCGCAGGCCAGACAGCAACGAGACCATCATACGGACCAGTAGGCCACTAAAGCTCTGATCCTTCTTTTTAGTAGCTAGGCCTTGAGTCTGCCAACCTCAAGGCAGAACTTTAAGCAACAGCAGTTCCCCAGGCCAGGAGGGCCACAAGGCCAGGAAGCGCCAACCTCTCTTGCACGGTGTCTGTTCCTCAAATACCCTTTCCCAGAAGGCCTGACCATATGTTCGACCAGACTGCATTTACCACATCCACCAATGGTGACAGCACCACCCATGGTTGGATGGAAATCTGCACAGTCCAGCCAAACTGGTACAGAAACCATTAAATTTAGGTAATAATAAGCTGAGCCAAACTGTAGCTTCAACTAACTTAAATTTCAAAAGAATAGCGCCTGCTCTTCAGGAGCAGGGCGCTACACAAGTATATACCACTATGTATCAGAACAATATGAATGACGTTCTGTATTTCTATGATTATGAAATGTTTACAACATGGAAAAAAAAAAAAAATTATTAAAAACGCACAACCTCGTGTACTCTGTATGCATTTCTTGTGTCCGGCCTCATTCAAAGTCCCCAGGATCATTGTCATTTTGTAGGTAAAAAAGAGTTGCAGAAAACGTGACGATTGGATAAAAAGTGAGCTAGGCTGGAAAGGGTGCAAGACAGATGATGAGTGTGGAGATCGGAGGCTGCAGTGATGTTTGCAGTGCAGATTTATGGAGGGGAGAGCAGAAGAAAAAGGACATAAAGTATTCAGTGGAGAGAGGAGGAGGATCGGATTGTATTGTGTGAAAGGAGGAGGAGGATCAGATCGTATTGTGTGTAAGGAGGAGGTAGAGCAGGATCGGATCGTATTGTGTGAAAGGAGGAGGACGATAGTATGGTATTGTGTGAAAGGAGGAGGGGGATCGGATCGTATTGTGTCAGAGGAGGAGGAGGATCGTATTGTGGAGGAGGATTGTATTGTGGAGGAGGAGGATCGTATTGTGTCGGAAGAGGAGGAGGATCGTATTGTGGAGGAGGAGGATCGGATCGTATTGTGTGAAAGGAGGAGGAGGAGCAGTATCGGATCCTATTGTGTGAAAGGAGGAGGAGGATCAGATCGTATTGTGTGTAAGGAGGAGGACGATCGGATGGTATTGTGTGAAAGGAGGAGGAGCAGGATCGGATCGTATTGTGTGAAAGGAGAAGGAGGATCGGATCGTATTGTGTCGGAGGAGGAGGAGGATCGTATTGTGGAGGAGGATCGTATTGTGGAGGAGGAGGAGGATCGGATCATATTGTGGAGGAGGAGGAGGATTGGATCGTATTGTGGAGGAGGAGGAGGAGGATCGTATTGTGGAGGAGGATCGTATTGTGGAGGAGGCGGAGGATCAGATCATATTGTGGAGGAGGAGGAGGATCGGATAGTATTGTGGAGGAGGAGGAGGATCGGATATTCTGGAGGAGGAGGAGGAGAAGGAGGATTGGATCGTATCATATTGTGTGAGAGGAGGAGGAGAAGGATCGGATCGTATTGTGTGAGAGGAGGAGGATCAGATCGTATTGTGGAGGAGGATTGTATTGTGGAGGCGGAGGGGGATCGGATCGGATTGTGGAGGAGGAGGGGGATCGGATCGTATTGTGGAGGAGGAGGAGGATCGGATCGTATTGTGGAGGAGGAGGAGGATCGGATAGTATTGTGGTGGAGGAGGAGGAGAATCAGATCATATTGTGGAGGAGGAGGAGGAGAAGGAGGATTGGATCGTATCGTATTGTGTGAGAGGAGGAGGATCGTATCGTATTGTTTGAGGGGAGGAGGAGTAGGATCGGATCGTATTGTGTGAAAGGAGGAGGAGGAGCAGGATCGTATTGTGGAGGAGGAGGAGGATCGGATTGTATTGTGGAGGAGGAGGATTGGATCGTATTGTGGAGGAGGAGGAGGATCGGCTTGTATTGTGGAGGAGGAGGAGGATCGGATCGTATTGTGGAGGAGGAGGATCGTATTGTGGAGGAGGATCGTATTGTGGAGGAGGAGGAGGATCAGATCATATTGTGGAAGAGGAGGAGGAATGGATCGTATTGTGGAGGAGGAGGAGGAGGATCGGATAGTATTGTGGAGGAGGAGGAGAATCAGATCATATTCTGGAGGAGGAGGAGGATTGGATCGGATCGTATTGTGTGAGAGGAGGGGGATCGGATCGTATTGTGGAGGAGGAGGGGGATCGGATCGTATTGTGGAGGAGGAGAAGGATCGGATCGTATTGTGGAGGAGGAGGAGGATCGGATCGTATTGTGGAGGAGGAGGAGGATCGGATAGTATTGTGGTGGAGGAGGAGGAGAATCAGATCATATTGTGGAGGAGGAGGAGGAGAAGGAGAATTGGATCGTATCGTATTGTGTGAGAGGAGGAGGATCGTATCGTATTGTTTGAGGGGAGGAGGAGTAGGATCGGATCGTATTGTGTGAAAGGAGGAGGAGGAGCAGGATCGTATTGTGGAGGAGGAGGAGGATCGGATCGTATTGTGGAGGAGGAGGATTGGATCGTATTGTGGAGGAGGAGGAGGATCGGATCGTATTGTGGAGGAGGAGGATCGGATCGTATTGTGGAGGAGGAGGAGGATTGGGTCGTATTGTGGAGGAGAAGGAGGATTGGATCGTATTGTGGAGGAGGAGGAGGATCGGACTGTATTGTGGAGGAGGAGGAGGATCGTATCGTATTGTGGAGGAGGAGGAGGATCGGATCATATTGTGGAGGAGGAGGATCGGCTTGTATTGTGGAGGAGGAGGAGGATCGGCTGGTATTGTGGAGGAGGAGGAGGATCGGATCGTATTGAGGAGGAGGAGGAGGAGGAGGATCGTATTGTGGAGGAGGATCGTATTGTGGAGGAGGAGGAGGATCAGATCATATTGTGGAAGAGGAGGAGGAATGGATCGTATTGTGGAGGAGGAGGAGGAGGATCGGATAGTATTGTGGAGGAGGAGGAGAATCAGATCATATTCTGGAGGAGGAGGAGGAGAAGGAGGATTGGATCGTATCGTATTGTGTGAGAGGAGAAGGATCGAATCGTATTGTGTGAGAGGAGGGGGATCGGATCGCATTGTGGAGGAGGAGAAGGATCGGATCGTATTGTGGAGGAGGAGGATCGGCTTGTATTGTGGAGGAGGAGGAGGATCGGCTTGTATTGTGGAGGAGGAGGAGGATCGGATCGTATTGTGGAGGAGGAGGAGGAGGATCGTATTGTGGAGGAGGATCGTATTGTGGAGGAGGAGGAGGATCAGATCATATTGTGGAAGAGGAGAAGGAATGGATCGTATTGTGGAGGAGGAGGATCGGATAGTATTGTGGAGGAGGAGGAGAATCAGATCATATTCTGGAGGAGGAGGAGGAGGATTGGATCGGATCGTATTGTGGAGGAGGAGGGGGATCGGATCGTATTGTGGAGGAGGAGAAGGATCGGATCGTATTGTGGAGGAGGAGGAGGATCGGATCGTATTGTGGAGGAGGAGGAGGATCGGATCGTATTGTGGAGGAGGAGGAGGATCGGATAGTATTGTGGTGGAGGAGGAGGAGAATCAGATCATATTGTGGAGGAGGAGGAGGAGAAGGAGGATTGGATCGTATCGTATTGTGTGAGAGGAGGAGGAGGAGGATCGTATCGTATTGTTTGAGGGGAGGAGGAGTAGGATCGCATCGTATTGTGTGAAAGGAGGAGGAGGAGCAGGATCGTATTGTGGAGGAGGAGGAGGATCGGATCGTATTGTGGAGGAGGAGGATTGGATCGTATTGTGGAGAAGGAGGAGGATCGGCTTGTCTTGTGGAGGAGGAGGAGGATTGGATCGTATTGTGGAGGAGAAGGAGGATCGGATCGTATTGTGGAGGAGGAGGAGGATCGGACTCTATTGTGGAGGAGGAGGAGGATCGGATCGTATTGTGGAGGAGGAGGATCAGATCGTATTGTGGAGGGGGAGGAAGAGAAGGAGGATTGGATCGTATTGTGTGAGAGGAGGAGGAGGATCGGATCGTATTGTGTGAGAGGAGGAAGAGGATTGGATCGTATTGTGGAGGAGGAGGATCGTATTGTGGAGGAGGATCGTATTGTGGAGGAGGAGGAGGATCAGATCATATTGTGGAAGAGGAGGAGGAATGGATCGTATTGTGGAGGAGGAGGAGGAGGATCGGATAGTATTGTGGAGGAGGAGGAGAATCAGATCATATTCTGGAGGAGGAGGAGGAGAAGGAGGATTGGATCGTATCGTATTGTGTGAGAGGAGGAGGAGGAGAAGGATCGGATCGTATTGTGTGAGAGGAGGAGGATCAGATCGTATTGTGGAGGAGGATCGTATTGTGGAGGAGGAGGGGGATTGGATCGGATTGTGGAGAAGGAGGGGGATCGGATCGTATTGTGGAGGAGGAGGAGGATCGGATAGTATTGTGGTGGAGGAGGAGGAGAATCAGATCATATTGTGGAGGAGGAGGAGGAGAAGGAGGATTGGATCGTATCGTATTGTGTGAGGGGAGGAGGAGTAGGATCGGATCGTATTGTGTGAAAGGAGAAGGAGGAGCAGGATCGTATTGTGGAGGAGGAGGAGGATCGGATCGTATTGTGGAGGAGGAGGATTGGATCGTATTGTGGAGGAGGAGGAGGATCGGCTTGTATTGTGGAGGAGGATCGGATCATATTGTGGAGGAGGAGGATCAGATCGTATTGTGGAGGGGGAGGAAGAGAGAAGGACTGGATCGTATTGTGTGAGAGGAGGAGGAGGATCGGATCGTATTGTGGAGGAGGAGGATCAGATCGTATTGTGGAGGGGGAGGAAGAGAGAAGGACTGGATCGTATTGTGTGAGAGGAGGAGGAGGATTGGATCGTATTGTGGAGGAGAAGGAGGATCGGATCGTATTGTGGAGGAGGAGGAGGATCGGATCGTATTGTGGAGGAGAAGGAGGATCGGATCGTATTGTGGAGGAGGAGGAGGATCGGATCATATTGTGGAGGAGGAGGATCAGATCGTATTGTGGAGGGGGAGGAAGAGAGAAGGACTGGATCGTATTGTGTGAGAGGGGGAGGAGGATCGGATCGTATTGTGTGAGAGGAGGAGGAGGATTGGATCGTATTGTGGAGGAGGATCGGATCTTATTGTGGAGGAGGAGGATTGGATCATATTGAGGAGGACGAGGAGGAGGAGAAGGAGGATCGGATCATATCGTATTGTGTGAGAGGAGGAGGAGGAATGCTGGCCATACACTATAGGAAAAATTGTCCAAACCCATTTTCAAAAAACAAACATTCGGCAGTGAGAGCAAACGATAGTGCCGTCATGTAATGACTGATAAATCGTTCAGTGGACATAAATGAATCCATTTTTTGTTCTTTTTTTTACATATAGTACAAATAGTTCAGACGGGAAACACATTCATCTTTCAATTTATTGTTCATTCGGCAGAAAATGTACAACAAGTAAATGATATTCAAACCACGCCTCTGGTATCGCCACAAATGTTATTCTTTTGAAAGGTAAAGAAAAGATCTCTACATAAAGAGGACCTGTCTTCCTTTTTATAATTACAAGGGATGTTTACATTCCTTAGAATAGTAATAAAATTGATCAAAAAAAAAAAAAAAGCGCAGCGCCCCCATCCCTCCGTGCTCGCACACAAAAGAGAAAGCATACATACGTAAGTCACACACATATACGTAGGCGATATTCGAACCACACGTCAGGTATCTCCGCGAACGATGATCTTTTGCTTTGAAAAAAGGGTGAAGAAGAGATTTAGGGGCCTTTTTGACCCCGATCTCTCCATAAAGAGGACCTGTCATCCATTTCTATTACAAGGGATGTTTACATTCCTTGTAATAGGAATAAAAGTGATAATAAATTGTGTTGTTTTTTTTTAAAGGGGACAGTGTAAGTAAAAACAAATAAAAAGCATCCCCATCCCTCCGCGCTCGTGCACAGAATCAACGCCTACGCAAGTCGCGCCCGCATATGTAAATGGTATCCAAACCACACATGTGAGGTGTCACGTGAACGTTACAGCGAGAGCAATAATTCCAGCACCAGACCTCCTCTGTCACTCTAAACAGGTAACTTATATAGGCGTTTAAAATCGTCGCTTGTGGAGATTTTTAAGTACTTAAGTTGTCGCTATTCCACGAGCGTGCGCAATTTTAAAGTGTGACATATTAGGACATCATCTTTCACATTATACAAAAAATTGGGGTAACGTTTGCATTTTTTTTAAATTAAAAAGTGTAATTTTTTCCCAAAACAAAATTCCGTTTGCAAAACCGCTGCACAAATACTAAGGAGGAGGGAGGAAGGGAGGAGGGAGGGAGGATGGAGAGAATGAAGGAGGGAGGATGGAGGGAAGGAGAAGGGAGGGAGGAGGGAAGGGGGAGGGAAGGAGAAGGGAAGGAGGAGGGAGGGAGGGAGGAGGGAAGAGGAGGGAGGGAGGGAGGAGGGAAGGAGGGAGGGGAGAATGGAGGGAGGATGGAGGGAGGGAGGGAGGAGGGAAGGAGGAAAGGGGGAGGGAGGGAGGAGGTAGGAAGGATGGAGGGAAGGAGGAGGGAGGGAAGGAGGGAAGGAGGAGGGAGGAAGGGAGGTAGGGAAGGAGGAGTGAGGGAGGATGAAGGAAGGAGGCGGGAGGAGGGAGGGAGGAGGGAAGGAGGAGGAGGGAGGATGGAGGGAAGGAGGAGGGAGGGAAGAGAGAAGGATGGAGGGAAAGAGGAGGGAGGTAGAAGGGAGGAGGGAGGAGCGAGGGAAGGAGGGAAGGAGGAGGGAGGAGCGAGGGAAGGAGGGAAGGAGGATGGAGGAAGGGAGGAGGGAAGGAGGAGGGGGGAAGGGAGGGAGGAGGGAAGGAGGAGGGAGGGAGGGAGGAGGGATGGAGGGAAGGAGGAGGGAGGGAGGAGGGAAGGGGGAGGGAGGGAGGAGAGAAGGAGGGAGGGAGAAGGGAGGGAGGAGGGAAGGAGGAGGGAGGGAGGAGGGAAGGGGGAGGGAAGGAGAAGGGAAGGAGGAGGGAGGGAGGGAGGAGGGAAGGAGGAGGGAGGAGGGAGGAGGGAAGGAGGAAAGGGGAGGGAGGGAGGAGGTAGGAAGGATGGAGGGAAGGAGGAGGGAGGGAAGGAGGGAAGGAGGAGGGAGGAAGGGAGGAGGGAAGGAGGAGGGAGGGAGGATGGAAGGAAGGAGGCGGGAGGAGGGAGGGAGGAGGGAAGGAGGAGGGAGGGAGGATGGAGGGAAGGAGGAGGGAGGGAAGAGAGAAGGGATGGAGGGAAAGAGGAGGGAGGTAGAAGGGAGGAGGGAGGAGCGAGGGAAGGAGGGAAGGAGGAGGGAGGAGCGAGGGAAGGAGGGAAGGAGGAGGGAGGAAGGGAGGAGGAAGGAGGAGGGGGAAGGGAGGGAGGAGGGAAGGAGGAGGGAGGGAGGGAGAGAGGATGGAGGGAAGGAGGAGGGAGGGAGGAGGGAAGGGGGAGGGAGGGAGGAGAGAAGAGGAGGGAGAGAGGGAGGGGAGGAGGGAGGAGGAGGGAGGGAGGAGGCAGGGAGGAGGGAAGGAGGAGGGAAGGAGGAGGGGGGAGGGGAGGGAGGAGGGAAGGAGGAGGGAGGGAGAGAGGATGGAGGGAAGGAGGAGGGAGGGAGGGAGGAGGGAAGGGAGAGAGGAGGGAAGGGGGAGGGAGGATGGAGGGAGGGAAGGAGGAGGGATGGAGGGAGGGAGGGAGGAGGGAGGGAGGAGGGAAGGAGGGCGGGAGGAGGGAGGGAAGAGGGAGGGAGGAGGGAGGAGGGAGGGAAGGAAGGAAGGAAGGAAGGAAGGAAGGAAGGAAGGAAGGAAGGAAGGAAGGAAGGAAGGAAGGAAGGAAGGAAGGAAGGAAGGAAGGAAGGAAGGAAGGAAGGAAGGAAGGAAGGAAGGGGGCGGGAGAAAGGAGGGAGGAAGGAGGGAGGGAGGAAGGAGGAGGGAGGAAGGAGGAGGGAGGAAGGAGGAGGACCTATTCTTTAACCATTACCTCTCCTCCCAGATCATCCTTGCTTCATAAAAACTCCCCTTCCAAGCAGATTTTCATTCAGAGTGACATGCATTTCCACTCGCATTCCCCCCCATAAACATGCATTGCACATACGGATGTTTTGGTCGTGGAGCGGTTCGTGCTTTTGCGTGACAAATGCCTGGCAAAAAATGCAACTGCTAACTGATTCTGGAAACATTGCTGCAAAAACGCATCACCCTTTTGCATTGCCATTATGGAGACGCAATGCGGGTTTGCAGCACGTTTCTGAAAACGCATGACAGAGCGCACCTTTTTTTCTGTGTGGGTTCATAAAACAGGCAGGTGCAAACACAGCCTAAACGGTAATGCAAAAGCGTTGCGCGCCTGCCGTGCCTTGACGAAGCACGCTGCAAAACGCACATTTTCTGAGCGGGTTGTAGTGCGTTCAGGAAATACACACGGATGCAAACACAGCCTAAAATGGTAACACAAGCATGACGTGCGTTTGCCACACATTATTGAAGTTCACAGCAACATTAACCTTTTTTTTGGGGCAGGTTGCCGTGCATTTAGAAGCGCAGCCTAAAGCAGTAATGCAAGCGCGATGCACATTTGTCATACGTTATGGAAACGCATGGCCAAAACGTGCATTTTCGTAGCGGGTTCAGATACTTCCAGATGAGAACACAGACTAAATGGTGACTCAAGAGCGATGTAAGTATTTCCGAAACACGCAGCAAAGCATGTTATCTGTGCAGGCTGCCGTATGTTAGAAAAAGTGAAGATGAAAATGCAACCTAAATGGCAACACAAGAGAGACACATTTGCAGTGCGTTTCCAAAAAACGCAGCAAAGTGCACGTTTTCTGTGCAGGTTGCTGAGCATTTGTAAATGCGCAGATGTGAACGAAAACAAATGGTTAATGGCAGCCCAATTGTGGTTAGTGTGACAAAATGTGCTACAAACAAACCAACATGCACGACGCTCCACAATTGGGAAGCTTATTAACCACTTGCTGTCCAGGCTCTCTCAGGAACTTTTTTTACATGTTTCAATCAGTATTTTTTGCTAGAAAATGACTTTTAACCCCCAAACATTATACATTTTTTTTGAGCAGAGACCCTAGGGAATAAAATGGCAATTGTCGCAATTTTTTATGTCACATGGCATTTGCAAAGGCAATTTTTTGGGAAAAATTCACTTGAAATTAAAAAATAAAAAAATTAAAAAGCGCAAGCGTCACCCCAATTTTTTTTTTGTAGAATGTAAAAAAATATGTTTTGCCAAGTAAATAGATACCAAAAATGTCATGCTTTAAAATTGCGCACGCTCGTGGAATGGCGACAAACTACAGTACTTTAAAATCTCCATAGGCAACGCTTTGAATGCCTTTACAGGTTACCGATTTAGAGTTACAGAGGAGGTCTAGCACTAGAATTATTGATTTCACTTTAATGTTTGCAGCGATATCACACATGTGTGGTTCAAATAACATTTACATATGCGTGCATGACTTATGTATGCGTTCGTTTCTGCGTGCGAGCACGGAGGGATGGGGGGGGGGGCACTTTAAAAAAAAATTTTATTATCATTATTTATTTTACTTTTACACTGTCCCTTTAATTTTTTTTTTTGTTTTTTAATCACTTTTATTTATATTACAAGGAATGTAAACATCCTCCGTAATAGAAATAAGGATGACAGGTCCACTTTAAGGAAAGATTTGGGGTCCAAATCTCTTCTTTACCTTTAAAAGCAAAAGATAAAAAAATATTATTAATAATAATAATAAAAAATATAATCTGTATTATGAAATATTATATATATATATATATATATATATATATATATATATATTAGTTGTGCTCATAAGTTTACATACCCTGGCAGAATTTATGATTTCTTGGCCATTTTTCAGAGAATATGAATGATAACACAAAAACTTTTCTTTCACTCATGGTTAGTGTTTGGCTGAAGCCATTTATTATCAATCAACTGTGTTTACTCTTTTTAAATCATAATCACAACAGAAACTACCCAAATTACCCTGATCAAAAGTTTACATACCCCAGTTCTAAACACCGTGTATTG
Source organism: Aquarana catesbeiana (assembly GCF_042186555.1). Taxonomy (NCBI): domain Eukaryota; kingdom Metazoa; phylum Chordata; class Amphibia; order Anura; family Ranidae; genus Aquarana; species Aquarana catesbeiana. The sequence goes on along the minus strand of NC_133329.1, from coordinate 32,092,070 downwards.
CCCCCTTTAACATCAATGACAGCTTGAAGTGTTTTGTGGTATTTGTAGATGAGGCTCTTTATCTTCTCAGATGGTAAAGCTGTCCATTCCTCTTGGCAAAAAGCCTCCAGTTCCTGTAAATTCTTGAGCTGTCTTGCATGAACTGCACTTTTGAGATAGAGTGGCTCAATGATATTGAGGTCGGGAGACTGAGATGGCCATTCCAGAACCTTCACTTTATTCTGCTGTAGCCAATGACAGGTCGACTAGGCCTTGTGTTTTGGATCGTTGTCATGTTGGAATGTCCAAGTACGTCCCATGCGCAGCTTCCTGGCTGATGAATAATAATTTGATAACATACTGCATTCATCTTGTCATCAGTTTTGACCAAATTTCCTGTGCCTTTGTAGCTCACGCATCCCCAAAACATCAGCGAATCATCTCCGTGTTTCACAGTAGGAATGGTGGACCTTTCATCATAGGCCTTGTTGACTCCTCTCCAAATGAAGCTTTTATGGTTGTGGCCAAAAAGCTCAATTTTGGTCTCATCATTCCAAATGACTTTGTGCCAGAAGGTTTGAGGCTTGTCTCTGTACTGTTTGGTGTATTGTAAGCGGGATACTTTGTGGCATTTGCGTAGTAATGGCTTTCTTCTGGTGACTCGGCCATGCAGCCCATCTTTCTTCAAGTGCCTCCTTATTGTGCATCTTGAAACAGCCACACCACATGTTTTCAGAGAGTTCTGTATTTCACCTGAAGTTATTTGTGAACAATTTTCCTGGCAGTTGTGGCTGAAATTTTAGTTGGTCTAACTGACCGTGGTTTGGTTTCAATGGAACCCCTCATTTTCCACTTCTTGATTGAAGTGTGAACACTGCTGATTGGCATTCTCAATTCCTTGGATATCTTTTTATATCCCTTTCCTGTTTTATACAGTTCAATTACCTTTCCCCGCAGATCCTTTGACAATTCTTTTGCTTTCCCCATGACTCAGAATCCAGAACTGTCAGTGCAGCACTGGATGAAAGATGCAAGGGTCTGTCAAGAGTCCAGAAACTCATTGACCATTTATACACACACACACTAATTACAAGCAAACAGATCACAGGTGAGGATGGTTACCTTTACTAGCCATTCAAACATCAGGTGTTCCCAGTGGAGCCCTTCCTTACATCAGGTGTCCCTCAGCGGTATCCCACTTACATCATGTGTGCCCCCCCAGCGGTGTCCCTCCTTACATTAGGTGTCCCCAGTGGAGCCCCTCCTTACATCAGGTGTCCCCCTTACATCAGGGGTCACCCAGTGCTGTCCCCCTTACATCAGTTGTCCCTCAGTGGAGTCCTTCCTTACATCAGTTGTCCCTCAATGGTGTCCCCCCCTTACATCAGGTGTCCCCCAGTGGAGCCCCTCCTTACATTCCAGCAGCGGAGTCATGCAGTCATTAGAGTAGATCAGCTCTCGTGTAAAAAGGGAACAAGCAAGAGGTTTGTTTAGATCAGTGGTTCTCAACTCCTGTCCTCAGGACCCGCTAACAGGCCAGGTTTGCATGATGACTGAAACACATCACAGGTGATTTAATTTGCTGCTCAGTGATTGCAGTATTCTAATCTGCATCTCCCCAAGGTAATACTTAAAATATGGCCTGTTAGTGGGTCCCGAGCACAGGAGTTGAGAACCCCTGGTTTAGATCAAAGTATATTCATGTGTTAAAATGTCCCAGTCAAAGTCCAGACCTAAATCCAATTGAGAATCTGTGGCAAGACATGAAAGACGCTCTCCATCCAATCTGACAGAGCTTGAGATATTTTGCAAAGAAGAATGGGCAAAAATGTCTCTCTCTAGATGTGCAAAGCTGGTAGAGATATCCCCAAAAAGACTTGCAGCTGTAATTGCAGTGAAAGGCAGTTCTACAAAGTATTGACTCAGGGGGGCACCATACAAATGTACACCACGCTTTTCACATATTTACCGTATATACTCGAGTATAGGTCGATTCCAGTATAAGTCGAGGCCCTAATTTACCACAAAAAAAATGGGAAAAATGTATTGACCCGAGAATAAGACGAGGGTGAGAAATGCTGCAACTACTGTAAGTGGAAAAAGAGGGTCAACAATGCCCATCTGCAGCTGTATACCTCCCTGTGTCCTGTGCATGTGTCCTGTGTATATGTGCATGTGTCATGTGTCCTGTGTATCTGTGCATGTGTCCTGTGTATATGTGCATGTGTCATATGTCCTGTGTATCTGTGCCTGTGTCATGTGTCCTGTGTAGGGATGAGCCGAACACCCCCCTGTTCGGTTCGCACCAGATCATGCGAACAGGAAAAAAGTTCGTTCGAACACGCGAACACCGTTAAAGTCTATGGGACACGAACATGAATAATCAAAAGTGCTAATTTTAAAGGCTTATATGCAAGTTATTGTCATAAAAAGTGTTTGTGGACCCGGGTCCTGCCCCAGGGGACATGGATCAATGCAAAAAAAAAGTTTTAAAAACGGCCGTTTTTTCAGGAGCAGTGATTTTAATAAGGCTTAAAGTCAAACAATAGAAGTGTAATATTGCTTTAAATTTCGTACCTGGGGGGTGTCTATAGTATGCCTGTAAAGGGGCGCATGTTTCCTGTGTTTAGAACAGTCTGACAGCAAAATGACATTTTGAAGGAAAAAACCCATTTAAAACTACCCGCGGCTATTGCATTGCCGACAATACACATAGAAGTTCATTGATAAAAACGGCATGGGAATTCCCCAAAGGGGAACCCCGAACCAAAATTAAAAAAAAAAAATGACGTGGGAGTCCCCCTAAATTCCATACCAGGCCCTTCAGGTCTGGTATGGATATTAAGGGGAACCCCGGCCAAAATTTAAAAAAAAAATGACGTGGGGTTCCCCCTAAATTCCATACCAGACCCTTCAGGTCTGGTATGGATTTTAAGGGGAACCCCGCGCCAAAAAAAAAAAAAAACGGCGTGGGGTCCCCCCAAAAATCCATACCAGACCCTTATCCGAGCACGCAACCTGGCAGGCCGCAGGAAAAGAGGGGGGGACGAGAGTGCGGCCCCCCCTCCTGAACCGTACCAGGCCACATGCCCTCAACATTGGGAGGGTGCTTTGGGGTAGCCCCCCAAAACACCTTGTCCCCATGTTGATGAGAACAAGGGCCTCATCCCCACAACCCTGGCCGGTGGTTGTGGGGGTCTGCGGGCGGGGGGCTTATCGGAATCTGGAAGCCCCCTTTAACAAGGGGACCCCCAGATCCCGCCCCCCCCCTGTGTGAAATGGTAAGGGGGTACTTACCCCTACCATTTCACTAAAAAACTGTCAAAAATGTTAAAAATGACAAGAGACAGTTTTTGACAATTCCTTTATTTGCTGATGCTGATGTAACCAAATAAATTTTTTTGAAATGTCAGATCCCTTCAAGACTGCCTATGCTGATGCTGAGTGACTATCCTGTTATGCTGAGTGACTATCCTCTTCCTCCTCAATGATCATGCTGATAGCTTGTAAGAATATTTTTGTTTCTGGGCGCCGCCACCAGTGGCTAAGGCCCAATTTTTCAGCCCCTGTTTAACAGGGGTGTGTAATTACAATTTTTGATGCAATACTTTGCAGCAGGGCTCGTTCCTGCGCTCCAACTAGAGTATCTGTGAGTGGTTGCAGTGTTGTGGCACCAGCACCAGTGCCTAAGGCCCAATTTTTCTGTCCCTGTTCAACAGGGTCATGTAATTACAATTCTTGATCTAATATTTCACAGCAGGGCCCGTTCCAGCGCCCACCAAAAGTAACTGTGAGGACTTAGAGTGTTGTGGTACCAGCACCACCACCACCATCACCAAAGACCCAATTTTTGTGCCCCTGTTCAACAGGGGCATGTAATTACAATTTGTGATCTAATATTTCACAGCAGGGCCCTGTGAGGGCTTACAGTGTTGTGGCAACACCAACACCTAAGGCCCAAAATTCTGCTGAGTATATAGGGCAGGACCCTACTTTCAAACATCCAACTTACAAACGACTCCTACTTGCAAACGGAAGGAGACAACAGGAAGTGAGATGAAATCTACCCCTAGGAAGGGAAATTCTCTCCTGTAAGAGTTAATATGAGAAAAACTTTTCTCCTTTCCACTGATGCTTTATCACCAATCCTTGTTTCATTAAAAACCCCAATTTTTCTAAAAAGATTTGTCATTGGGACAGAAAGTGAGATGAAATCTTTTGAAGAGGAGCACAGACAGCAAAACAAATGTCACAGGGGTGATAACCCTTCCCTATGTTTTCCAAAAAGCTTAAAATAGATTTTTTGGCTGGAGCTAAACATGTTAAAAATTTACCCGTTCAAAATTACAAACAGATTCTACTTAACAACAAACCTACAGTCCCTGTCTTGTTTGCACCGCCTGTATACTGCTGTTTAGAGTATATAGGGCCTGGGGGCCCCACACCTTTCCTTATTTTAATTTGGGTGCGGAGTTCCCCTTAATATCCATACAAGACCCAAAGGGCCTGGTAATGGACTAGGGGGTACCCATGCTGTTTGTCTCACTGATTTTCATCTATATTGCCAGGACCCGACATTACATTAAAGCCGTAAGCAGTTTTAAATGACTTTTCTTTTAACCACTTCCCACCCGGCCACTGCACATAAACGGCCGGGTGGGCTATCTCTCCTTCTGAGTGGACGTTCAGAAGGAGAGATAGCCAGCCGCTGCAGCCGGCTTCACTGATCACCAGCCGCTGCAGCCGGCTGGTGATCAGTGTATATGAGCTTTTTTTTACAGCTTTTTACTCACTGATCACCAGTCTAGTGTCCCCACACATGTAAAAACACAAAAAAAAACACTAAAAAACAGTAAACACACAATGTCCCTAAAACACGTCCCCAAAACACATGTCCCCAAAACACATGTCCCCACATAGTAAAAACACATGTCCCCTACATATGTCCCAGTAAAATCACATGTCCCAATGATTATCTGCACACATGTCACCTGCGCACATCTGTATATCATCATTTGCGTAAATGTGTCCGTGATCACACGAACCAATTATTATACACTTAACGGGATTTATTTTACCAAAAACATGTAGCAGAATACGTTTTGGCTTAAATTTATGACAAAATTTGATTTTATTGGATTTGTTTTAAAATAGAAAGAAGAAAATATTGTGTTTTTTTTCCAAATTTCCGCTCTTTTTTCGCTTATATCGCAAAAAAATAAAAAACGGAGTCGTGAATAAATACCACCAAAAGAAAGCTCTATTTGTGTGAACAAAATGATAAAAATTTAATTTGGGTACAGCGTAGCATGACCGCGCAATTGTCATTGAAAGTGTGAGAGCGCTGAAAGCTGAAAATTGGTCTGGGAAGGAGGGGGGCGAAAGTGCCCAGTATTGAGGTGGTTAAAAATGTCATTTTGTGCAGGGACTGTTCTAAACACGGGAAACACACGCCACTTTACAGGCATACTATAGACACCCCCCAGGTACGATATTTAAAGGAATATTTCACCTTTTTTTCCTTTTAAGCATCATTAAAATCACTGCTCCCGAAAAAACGTCCGTTTTTAAAACTTTTTTTTGCATTGATACATGTCCCCTGGAGCAGGACCCGGGTCCCCAAACCCTTTTTAGGACAATACCATGCAAATTAGCCTTTAAAATTAGCACTTTTAATTTCGAACGTTCAAGTCCCATAGACTTCAATGGGGTTCTAACGTTCGTGCAAATTTTCGGTCCGTTCGCAGGTTCTGGTGCGAACTGAACCGAGAGGTGTTCGGCTCATCCCTATTATACAATATGTGTCATTATCTGTAGAGATGTTTGTTAACGCTTACTTTAAGCGAAAATATTCACTTTGCTCATGTAGTGGTACCCCCATAGGGGCTGCTGGATATTGTGGTCCAACCTGTCACCTATGCCCAGCCCGGCATTCACCTTAGAGAAAATGAACAGTCTGTATGTTTGTTTTGTATTTTATTGAGAGATTTTGAACTTGGATAGGGCAAGGGAAATTATGGGATGCCCAGAATCAATAATAGAATCAATATGATGATCAGTTGGAACCTCTGTTTGCTCTTCTAGAGCTCCAGCCTCCTCCAGCACAACGCTTATTTGTAGACTGTTCCTCTCTCTCCTGTACAATACTTGGTTCCAGGCACAGATAGCACAGGGTAGGTCCAACTCTGACTCGGTCAGACCTTAGCAACTGCCATTTGCAGGCAGGGACTGCGAGGGCCCCTTTAGTGTAGCAACAGATAGTGAAAGAAAAGTATTTTAATGCTAGCTGTCCTATGGTGGACTACTGCTCCCAGTCAGTCCTCCTCAGGCCCTGCCAGCCCTCCCGACTCCACTGCCCACCATGACATCACAGTCTCTCCTGCTGGCTCTACATCCATCTTAGACTGCATACTCCCAGTCCGCTCTGCCATGCCTTCCCAGCTCTCCCAACTGTGCCTGTCACTCACCAGCCCTCCTGGCTGCACTTCGGTGGATCCCTCCTGGAGACTTGCCTGGTAACACTAGCTCTCATTGTCTCTCTCGGCCCCTCTCTGTGCCTCCTGTCCAGATCCTTCTTTGTTTCTCAGAATGGCTCAAACTTGCACCTGAACCCCACAGGCCCAAGGTCAACCCCCCCCCCCCAGAATAGGGAGTCCCTCAAAGGCCCCCAACAACCTAGTGCTCCATCTCCAGCTTCTTCCACCAAACAGCTCCTCCCCAGCTGTGCTGACCTTGGGTACAAGGAGGCCTGCAACCTGCCAATCCTAGTTGGGGACTGGTCAGGGCTCCCTGAGACACCTTCAGACAGCTCCACCTCTCTTCCCCTCCTCTCTTCTACAATCCTCTAGAATCCAGAGGGAGGTAACTGAAAGATGATGCTGTGAGTCACCTGCTGCTGCTCTAGGCCACTCCCAGCCCACACAGATCAACAACTTCTAGCTAGGCCTGATAAACCACTTGCTGACCGCCGCATGTACATATACGTCGGCAGAATGGCACGGACAGGCAAATGGGCGTACAGATATGTCCCTTTAAATTTGCCGTCGTGCGTGGTCGTGTGCACGCCGCCGGTGGCGCGTGTGCGGCCCTGTCACGAGCTCCGTGAGTGTAATCGCGGGTCCCGCTGACTCGATGTCTGCGGGGATACCCGCGATTGTCTCACGGAGAGGAAGAACAGGAAAATGCTGATGTAAACAAGCATATCCCCATTCTGCCTAATGACACTGATCACAGCTCCCTGTAATTGGGAGCGGTGATTAGTGTCCTGTCACACATAGCCCATCCCCCCCACAGTTGGAACACATCCCTAGGACACACGTAACCCCTGCAGTGCCCTCTCCTGATTAACCCCTTCACTGACAGTAACAATTACACAGTAATCAGTGCATTTTTAATTGCACTGATCGCTGTATAAATGGAATGGTCACAAACTAGCGCCAAAAGTGTCCGATCTGTCCGCCATAATGTCGCAGTCAGGATAAAACTGCTGATCGCCGCCATTACTAGTAAAAAAAAAATTATTAATAAAAATGCCATAAAACTATCCCCTATTTTGTAGACGCTATAACTTTTGCATAAACCAATAAATAAATGCTTATTGCGATTTATTTTACTAGAAATATGTAGAAGAATACGTATCGGCCTAAACTGAGGGAAAAAAATGTTTTTTTTTATATATTTTTTAGGGATATTTCTAATAGCAAAAAGTTAAAAAATTTTGCTTTTTTTTTCAAAATTGTGGCTTTTTTTTGTTTATAGCGCAAAAAATAAAAACCGCAGAGGTGATCAAATACCACCATAAGAAAGCTCTATTTGTGGGGAATAAAGGATGTCAATTTTGTTTGATATCCACGTCGCACGACCGCGCAATTGTCAGTTAAAGCGACGCAGCGCCGAATCGCAAAAAATGCTCTGGTCTTTGGCCAGCCAAATGGTCCGGGGCTTAAGTGGTTAAATTTACCTGCACTCAAAAAAAAAACCTACTTCTAGCACCTACCTAAAGTAGAGGGTGCCACACTAATCTTTGTATCTGTATTCTTAAAACTTATTAAAACCAATTGAAATAAAAAAAAAAAAAATATATATATATATATAATTTTAGAAAGACGCAAATCGAACAGAAAAGATTAGGAACTCTAATGCCCTGTACACACAATAGGATTTTCCGATGGAAAATGTGTGATAGGACCTTGTTGTCGGAAATTCCGACCGTGTGTAGGCTCCATCACACATTTTCCATAGGAATTTCCGATACACAAAGTTTGAGAGCAGGCTATAAAATTTTCCGACAACAAAATCCGTTGTCGGAAATTCAAAGTGCCACGCATGCTCAGAATAAATAAAGAGATGAAAGCTATTGGCTACTGCCCCGTTTATAGTTCCAACGTACGTGTTTTACGTCACCGCGTTCCGAACAATCGGATTTTCCGACAACTTTGTGTGACCGTGTGTATGCAAGACAAGTTTGAGCCAACATCCGTCAGAAAAAATACATGGATTTTGTTGTCGGAATGTCCGATCAATGTCCGACCGTGTGTACGGGGCATTCGTTTATTGGAAAAATAAAGTTGCAGAACAAGGCTTGCCTTCAATGGACCTGAGGGACATTGATGTTTCTTAGAGATGTCCCCTACGTGGGCCTGTGATGATGGGCAGTTTGCCTTCAGGTGGATTTCACTTGCACTTGAGAAGAGTTTAGAAGCTTAAGAGGTCATTCATGGGTCATTAACAGGTACAGGTAACCTTCTAAGATGCATCAACCTGCTCTGAACTGCTTTTGCACTCCTTTTGACTTGTATGGTGGAAAATAAGCAGTTCTGATGCAAACAAAAGCTGGTTGGCACGGGCCCTGTATCTGGTTTCTATAATGTATTGTAATTTTTTTTTATCTCTGAAAGAAATGTAATGTAAATACGAAATCCAATTTCAAATGAATCAAAAAAATATTACCCAAAAATGTAAAGTTAATAAATGTTAAATACACATATAAAGATATCCGGTAAAAGAATGTGTCACCATTATAGTAAACAGTTCATAAGTAAAGAATGTCCTTCCAGAGATATTTCCAGGAATGGTGTCAGTCTTATTTGTCCACCAGATGTTTGGTGTCCTCTGTGGATGTCTCTGTACTGCGCTCAGCTTTTGTGCCTTTTTTCTTTTCCACGTGTCCAACAATGCGACCAACGGCCGCTCCAACACCTGTGCCAATAGCTCCGAGGGCGACTCCGCCTCCGATCCCCCCTGCGGCCATTGCCGTGGCTGCACTGCCCAATAAACCTGCAGCCTCGACGGCGAGCACAGTCCCAGCCACGGCTGCCCCTGCAGCCCCACCGGCCAGGCAAAGGACTCCGCCTCCTACTGCACAGCCAATACCCACTGCGCACCTGGTGAAGCACTTTGAATATTCGGCGCAGAAACGCTCTTCTTTTTCTTTCAACTGAGATTTCATCTCTTCCATGAGCATCTCCTTCTCTGCATCATTATCGCCTCTCAGCATACCCTCATACGTATCTAGAAGAACATCAGCCTGCTCTCTGACCCTGGTCCTCATCTCAGATGTCCTTACCCCAAGGACCTTTAATGGAGAAGCGTTGGCAGGGAGCTGTAGGAGAAAAAAAACTGTAAAAATTAAATAAAATTGTTGGACTTGCCCAGGTTAGTGTGAAACTAGAACATCTGGTACTACATACCACACCACCTACATTAAACCATCAAACCAACAAATTCTATATTGGAACGTGCAAGTTTGGTCAAATATCTGGGCAATTTTTTCAAATATTCTCTGAAGGGGATAATTAACATGAACTTCAAAAGTACATTTCTAGCAGTCTCTTAGGTTGGATAGAAAAATATTACATATTTTTGACCAGCTTTGGAGAAATAAGTGAGATTATAACTACATTTAGGGCAGTGGTTCTCAACTCCTGTCCTCAGGACCCACTAACAGGCCAGATTTTAAGTATTACCTTGGGGGAGATGCAGACTAGAATACTGCAATCACCGAGCAGCAAATTATATCACCTGTGATGTATTTCAGTCATCTTGCAAACCTGGCCTGTTAGTGGGTCCTGAGGACAGGGGTTGAGAACCACTGATTTAGGGGCTCCATCAGTCAAGTCACTGGATCTCCATAGGGGAAAGTCGTAAATGCCAACCTTGCTTGAGCACAGGAGAGGAGCGCTCCTTCTACCTCAATCCCCTTCTCAAACTCTTTCCCTTTGTATCTGTTCCGCTTTCTCTTTTGCTTCTTCCTACCCCTCTGTACTGCTAAAAAAACTTGTAAAGTGGTTCTAAAGTCAGAAGGTTTTCAATCGTAATGCTTTCTTTGCATTAAGATAAAAAAACCTTCTGTGTGCAGCAGCCCCCCCTAATACTTACCTGAGCCCATCTCGATCTAGTGATGTTCCCCAAGTGTCTTGGCTGTCCGGGGACTCACCCTCCTCATTGGCTGAGACAGCAGCGGGGCGCCATTGTCTCCCGCTGCTGTCAAGTCAGTGAGCCAATAAAGAGATATACGGGGCGGGACCAAGGGGGCTTTGTGTCTGAATGGACACACACACACAGAGTGTCATATACCAGATAAGACCAGAACTGTGTGGACTGCAACAGAGGAAACCCAGACGTTTATAAGTGAAAATATAAATGATTTATTAAAGATGAATGAATAAATATAACACAACCACCTTCAATATCACTCAGTGCACCACAACCAATACAAAACAGAACCCCACAAATAATAATAATAACAGAACAAATATATACAAGTAAGGGAAATACTGAGATCATAAACAGAGCCAGGCCAGGGTCGTCAACGGGAGGTCAGCAGCGGGGGAAGGGAAACAAACAGGTCAAGAGAGGATGGATGGATCACAGGAGGGACGGGTCAGATACAAGGTTCAGGGTCCAGAGCAAGGAAACAGACAGGGAACAGGAACAACAGGAATCAGGTCTCAGGAACAGGAATCAGGTCTCAGGAACAGGAATCAGGTTTCAGGAATCAGGTCAACAGGATACAGGATGCAGGCTGCAGGTCAGGGCTCAAGGAGAGAGATACCAAGGCAAGCATGTGAGGGCTTGCCGAGTATTTATGGGACTGACAATAATTGTCTTCATGTAACACCTGAGCGCAGGAAGTGTTGTCTTCTCCATACTGCCAGGATCCATCCGCTGGTGGACGTCAGTACCGCGGCCAAAAGATGAAATAACACCAGCAGGGAAAGATTCCCCTGACAGTTCCAAACTGCCAGGAGACTGCCTGCTGGTGGACCCCAGTACTGCACGCCAAATGATATATCTTACCAGCGGACGGACCCTTTCCTGACACAGAGCCTCCATAGCAAGCTGCTTGCTGTAGGGGGCACTAGGCAGGAGGGAGGGGCCAGGAATGCAGTCGAGGGACCCGAGAAGAGGAGGATCCAGGCTGCTCTGTGCAAAAACCACTAAACAGAGGATGCAAGTATAACATGGTTGTTATTTTTAATCAAAAAAGCCAAGACTTTAATATCATTTAAGGAAGCAATCCGTATACAACTGCATCAAGCTCGGCTTACCAAAAAGCCACATCTCTCTCCTCTTCTGGACCTTCTTCTGAACTGCAGCCAATGGCAACAATAGACCATGCCTGAGCTATGTGTGTAGGTATAGCAGCTTGTAGTCTCCAGAGGAGCATGTGACACAGTGACAACTCAGAAGCACAATTCAGAGTTGTCACCCTCTTACAGGAAATATCTGAACAAGGCTGCAAATTGTACACTTTTTAAAACAATTTTTTAAATGAATTTGACATATTAAAAGGTATATTAAAATTTAGTGATTGGATTTACATCTACTTTATCTTTTACAATCAATGACTTTTTAATTCAGTAATGATTTTACAGGCAATTATTAATTACTATGATAATGAGCCTATATTTCTAAAAGCACCAGCTAGAGGAAGTGTCTAAAGAACCTTATTTTTTTTTATCCTGCAGCCTTTCTTTTTTTTAATTTGGGTTTGGGGTTCCCCTTAATATTCATACAAGACCCAAAGGGCCTGGTAATGGACTGGGAGGGGGGGGGTTACCCATGCAGTTTGTCTCACTGATTTTCATCCATATTGCCGGAACCCGACATTACATTAAAGCCGCAAGCAGTTTTAAATGACTTAAAAAAAAAAAAAAGTTTTAAAATAATTTTTTCAAATTAACTTAATAGGAGAAATGTTCTACTATTTTATCTTTTACTATCCATTGCTTTTTATTGTAGTTATGATTTTACACGCAATTACAGGTCATAAGGTTAGCGTGCATTTCCATTAAAAAAAAAAGATGTTTTAAAACAATTTTTTAAAATAATGTAAAATTTTAACATTTAATTTTAGTTCACATAAACTTTACCTTTCACTATCAATTATTATTATTTTTTTTTATTAGATTTTGAATTCAGTACAGAGGAATGCAGCTCAGATGTGTTCATTTTCTCCATAAAAATGTTGACATTTCATATACAAAGAGACATGTCGGAGTATCCGATAATGAGGGGTATCAGTATTACCTGCTGCTCGAAGAATTCCTCGAATCTTTGTAAGACAGTATTCATGTATTTCTGGTTTTCAAGTGAATAATACATCTGTTGAGAGAATTGGACACAATTTACTAAAGCTGGAGAGTGCGAAATCAGTCTCACTTCTGCAAATAAACCAATCAGCATCTAACCTCAGCTTGTTCAATTAAGCTTTGACAATAACCTGGAAGCTGATTGGTTTCTACACAGAAATAGTTTATAAATAAACTCCAATGGGTCTGATTAAAGTAGAACTCCAGAAAAACAAACAAAAAAGAAAAAACACAAAAATCATTAGCCAATATCATTAATCACTATAAGATAAAATAACACAAACAATATTTTACACACAGGCCATCAGGAGTGTCCATTATATAAAAATGCCAAATACAATATAATAAATACCTGCAAGGGGGAACTAAAGTTGTACTGTCTCCTCTTTAGCATGATGACAAATTTCTATAAAATAAAATAGTGTGTTATTGTCTGAACTCAAACTGGAACGTAATTTTATTTTATATTTCTATTTATAAGCCCCTCTTTCACTCCTTATATAAAAAAAAAAAAAAGTAAAACAATGCCAAGTTTCAACCTCTCTATGTTGCTTCTTCCTTGGTCCAGCACTGGTAGTCCTCCTCAGGGCAGAACGACACCCATTTACTGCAAGCCCAGCCTGTGGTTTACATGCTGCCACCAGGTTGCGTTTCATCACACAGGCTGAGCGGCACTCATGCGCCATTACCTAAGCTTTGCTTAGTCCTGGAAGATTGACCCCCTATCCCCGTATTCAGAAGAAGAGGATCTTCCTGATGATCTTCCTGGAACATTGCCAGACCGGCTTAAATAATGTGAGCAAGTTCTTTTTAAAGATAGCTGGAAGAAAGATTTTTTTTTTTGGGGGGGGGAGGCCACTTTAAAACCTCAAACCAATGGGATTTTATATATTCTTCTCGGGTTGGCTTATGAAAGACATTATTAATAATACAGTATAATGAGAACAGTTAAAAACTCCACGGATGTTAGTAACAACCCCCCACCCTTCTGATGGTTGCTATAAAAAAATAAATTAGATCCAAATGCCTATTTTACTTACCTGAAGCCACGGGCATGTAATGCCACCACCCCTATCCCTCTCCCTTCTTATGTTTTCTTCTTGGGGTCCTTGTTTGGATGTCCACATCACTGCCTGCATGTGGAAACACTTTTATCGGTGGAGATGACACTTCCAGCAACCGGGTCCTCCCTTATAGACTCCAGAGGCAGGAGAAATCAGGGGGGACAGAAAGGGGACTGGTGACCAAGAAGATAACAGGCAGGAAACAATGTCTGCTCCCCAAGGTAGGAAAGGAGTTTGGTTCATAGAGGACACCATGACTCTGATCCATTACACTGTAGGATGGCTTAAGACAGAGGTAGGCAACCTTGGCCCTCCAGCTGTGGTGAAACTACAAGTCCCATTGGACATTGCAAGACAATCATAGGCATGACTCCTAGAGGCAGAGGCATGACGGGATTTGTAGTTTCCCCACAGTTGGAGTGCCGAGGTTTCCTACCCCTGGCTTAAGAGGAGGAGTTTGGAATCAAGAGGAGTAAGGTAATTGAAGCACAATGCACCATTTCAATTTTTTGGAGTTGGGCTTTAGCATATGTCCCAGACTTCATGGTACTATGGGATTGGAGGATGAACATAAAACCAAGTGGTTTTACAAAATATCACACCTCCCATTATGTTCTTGGACAATCAACATCTGCCTTGACACATTCCATAGTGATGGGGTCTAGGTGAGTGAGCTAGAGAATTTTAGATACTTTATCCTCTCTAGAGCCCACACATTAGCTGTAGTAGAAGCTGCAATATTTAAACTTGTATAGTTCTGCTTAGCAACCAGTCAGATTCTATCTTGCAGCGGTAGGACATAAGTAATACTGATTGCTATGGATCATTACACTGGTTTTCTATGTTCCAATAGTAGGACCAGTTGTCTTTGGGATGGACTGACCTTCAGTACACCTCCCACATGGCCGCAGGTGATCTTCTCTCCACTAATATCGGTTTTGCGGTGGTCCCAAACTCCTGCCGCAAGATCGGAGATGTATCTTGTGAGGTGATCTTTGAAATCATCATCCATGTCTGTGAATAGAGAAGGACTGTGATTGGATGGAAAGACGCACAATGTCAGCAGAGGATTTTGTTGAAGGCTCTAAAGTCCCAATGAAGAAATGTCACAAGTGGAGCCATTGCGTGTACAATATAAGAGGTGGAGTGGGAAGAGTTTAGCTGGTTGGAGCCCACAGGCATGTAAAAAATCATAATTTTCTTGATAGAAAATTACTCAGAACCACCAAACCCTAAGGAATTAAAATGGCGGTCTTCGCAACTTTTTATGTCACACAGTATTTGCGCAGCAATTTTTGCCCTTGATGTCCCTGCTGGTTGCCGCAACCATCTTCACCCCTCTTCCTTCCAGCGCCGCGGACTCTGACTCTGTGACTGGCCGGAGCCAGGTTCCGGTCATGGCATGGGCCTTTTTAGAAACGACACAATAGTGCCCTTTCTTCAGTGCGCATACGCAATGACATAGGCGCAAGCGTATATGGTAAATATCTCCTAAGCAGTGCAGGTTTAGGAGATATTTCCAGTACCTACAGGCAGTGTTAATTTCGTCGACTAAATGAATATTCATTTAGTCGACTAAAATAGGACTAAAACAATTGAGATGACTAAAATACGACTAAAACTAAATTTAAATTCGACTTCAAAATTAACACTGATCTGTAGTGCATGTTCATACCTCAATACCATAAAAAATAATAAATGAGATTTTTCACTCCAGCAGTATATAATGAGTTTGGAAATTGTAGAGAAATGTTCACTAATGCATTACAATTGAATTACACCCATTAGATTTTAGTCGACTAAAATGTACTGGAGATTTAGTCGACTAAATATGACTAAAACAATTGCAGAAGACTAAAATGGGACTAAAACAAAAAATGCCATTTTAGTCCTAAGACTAAAACTAAATCGAAATTTGCTGCCAAAATGAACACTGCCTACAGGTAAACCTTTTTATAGGCTTACCTGTAGGTAAAAGTGGTGTAACTAGGTTTACAACCACTTTAAGCATCAGCCTTTTGCCATCACTGCATTATTATCCATTTAATAGAGAGCGCCCCTAGTGCCCTATTGTGGCACAACTCCTTTTAGTTATGTATGTTTATATTCAATAGTAATAAACAAGACCTTTTATAGACCATATATGTGTTGATGTCCTTGTATAGTACAATTAAAGTCCATGCTTGCCTCCAAAACAATACATTTCCTATAAATACTTCTGTACGGAGCCTATTGCCATGGCAGGAAATGTTCATTATCTGTACACAGCCAATTACCGTATATACTCGAGTATAAGTCGTTCCGAGTATAAGTCGAGGCCCTAATTTACCACAAAAAAAATGGGAAAAACGTATTGACCCGAGTATAAGACGAGGGTGAGAAATGCACAGCTACTGTAAGTGGAAAAGAGGGTCAACAATGCCCATTTGCAGCATCAATGTGCCCATTTGCAGCCATAGGTCCCCTGAACTTCAAACTCGGTACTTAGGGGTTCCTAGATGCCCCCTAGCTGCAGCCAAAATTTGGGGTCTCTGAACCCAAAGGGTCCCGAAATGACATTGCTGCAGATGGACACAGTTGACCGAATTTGGGGCCCTGTATCTCAAAGCCACTTAGTGCTAAGAACCCCAAATTTGGTGTGCAAACCCAGGGGAACTAGCACCATAACATTTCCAAAGCTGGGGTTTCTAGCACCAAGTGGCCCCGAGATACAGGGCCCCAAAAATCAGTTCAGAAAATGTCAAGCACTTTTCTACAGCAGAGAATGACATTTTCCGAACCGGATTTGGGGCCCCGTATCTCAGGGCCACTTGGTGCTAGGAACCCCAGCTTTGGATATGGTACCAGTTCCACTGGGTTTGCACACCAAATTTGGGGTTCCTAGCACCAAGTGGCCCTGAGATACGGGCCCCCAAATCAGTTCGGAAAATGAAATTTTTTGCTGCAGAAAAGTGCTTGACTCGAGTATAAGTCGAGGGGGGCACTTTCAGCACAAAAAAATGTGCTGAAAAATTCGACTTATACTCGAGTATATATGGTAATTTTTTAGCAGCAATGGTATGGTGCAAACAAAGACTATGTAATCAATGTAGATAATTTGTCTTTGAAAACTGTCTACACAGGAACAGTACATGAGGGTCTAAATTACCTGCCAGTGTGCCCCGACTTGTTCTCAGGAACCTTTTCCCGGGGTGGGGCAACAGGAATCCGCTCATAGATGGACTTCTGAAAGTGTCCAGCAAACGACGATATTGTGAACCTTTCCGCAGCCTCAGTTTCTGTAACAATAATAAGGTTACATTTATAATTAATATACAATATATGGCCAAAAGATTGTAGACACCTAGCATTCCAATATGAGTTTGTTTGGCATCTTATTTAAAACACATGGCCATTATTATGGTTTTGATTCTCAATTGTGGCCACTCCTCTGGAAAGGATTTCCACAAGATTTTGGAGGGTTTCTGTGGGAATTTGTTCTAAATTGAAATCAGGTACTGACGTTGGACAAGAAGACATAGCTTCCATTTGGGGTAATAATTCATCCAAGGTGCTCAGTAGGGTTGAGTTAAGGGCTCTGTATAGGCTACTCGAGTTCCTCCACACCAAATTCATCAAACCGTGTCTTTATGGAGCTGGCTTTGTACACAGGGGAACAGTCACACTGGAATAGAAAAGGGTCTTCTCCAAATTATTGCCCAAATTTGGAAGAGCACTATTGGCTAAAATGTCTTTGTATGTTGTAGCATTAACAGTACCCATCACTGGATAAACCTGAACTTATGTGATGACCCTAATGTAGGTATGATGGTCAGGTGTCCACAAACGTTTAGCCAGAAACTCAAGCATATTACAAACCTGCTAAAGTAAATAAAGCAATATGTTTTTAAACTTCTGGTGATAGGAGGGGCATGCGCGGAGTCTAACAGGAAGGTCATGCCCTGTTAGAGCTCCGCTACGTGAAGGGAGAAAACCACCGTTCATTATCAGCCCGCCGGCATTCAAAACACACGGCTTCTCCCACTTGCTCCTGAGTACCTGGAGGAACGTTTTGGGACACAAAATGGTGCTGGGGGGGGACCCGCACAAAGGTAAAAACCTTCCCCAGCGGTGGTACATGGTCCCGCGCTGCAGCTAAAATGGCGCCAGTCTCCTCAGCCACCAGTACCTCAGAGCGCTCTCACAAGCTGAAATATTCACAGCCTGTATCCCCAGAGGAGTCAGATACAGAGATTATTCTGTCACAGGAATTCTCTGCCTCCCCAGGTCTTATAAAGCAGTTTGAGAAAATGCTGCAGAAACCATTACAACAGATTTCTGAGCACATAACTAACAGCTTAACTAAAGAGAGTGGGAAATCACACTGCAGAATTTGAACACAGGGTAGATGAATTTGAAAACTCTGCTCAGGACTTTATGTCAGAAATAGAATGCCTCAAAGAAGAAAACTTAACATTGCAAAATAAATTAGAGGACTATGAGAACCGCGCCAGAAAATCTAATTTACGTATCAGGGGCATACCTGAAACAATTATAGACCTATATTCTACTATAACAGCGCTATTTCAAGAGCCACTACCTGGTATACCACTTAAACGCCTGGAAATGGAGAGGGTCCACAGAGCCCTTATGGCCAAAAAACAGATGGCTATTATTGCTAAGTTTCATTATTATTGAACAAAAGAGCAGCTTCTGGCTGCAGCCAGAGAGAAAGATGCCTTAACATTTCAGGATCACAATTATAAGCTCTTTGCGGATCTCTCCCAATTAACCATATCCAAAAGACGCACAATGAAACCTCAGCTTATGGAACTGCAGCAACATAACATCACCTACCAATGGGGTTTCCCGTTCTCTATTCGCTTCAGCCACCAGGGTTCCAGACACACCTGAAGGTTGCCAGAAGAACTTCAGCAGGCCCTTCAAGACCTACATCTGGTAGATAACCTACCCACCGCTTCTACCTCACGTAGAAGAACAGCTTCATCCTCCTCCCCACGCAACTCATCTCAATCCCAAGAGAAAAATGGAAGTCATCAATCCCACAAGAGAGGTCGCTTCGCCTCTCCACCTCAGGACCAAGAAGATTCCATGGACTGATTCGACACTCCTATAGTCCTCCTTTCTATAACCACTATCTAGAAGCAATTTTTGAAGGATCTCTGCTCTGCTCTACCACCAATGCATAGGGACACAGTTTATTTTATTATATCTGGTTTTTCTGTTATAGTATGTAAGTCCCAACGTATGGGTCTGAAGTCTGGGACCAGGTTGATTGCTTGGACCCAGATTTCAGATACATCTCTCTAATTCAGGTTTTTATTCATTGGTTGGATTGATCATATTTAGGCACAAATACCCAGCCATCTATCTGTTATCCCAAATTACATTCCAAATGTTTTCTCAGTTAGTTTATAGCAGTTAGTTTGACCAACAAAGCCCTGGCTTTGTTATAGCTCCAATAGTTCACATGTCCCTTTCTAACTTCCAATCTGCCTTATTCCCACCCTAACTTCCTCCATGGCTTATCCCAATTTATATATTTGATAGATTAGACTTACAGTTAGTACTTACCATATGTATCTTCGATTTATTCCCCCTTTTCTTTAGGAAGATACAGAACATTTGGAGCAACATTATTATACCCGGCAGGTTATAATTATACATCTTCATGATGTTTTTCTTAGGCGGTTTTCCCACATGCGGAAGATCCGTGTGCTCCACCTCGCCTCCCTCTGCTACCCCACTCTTATTATGTGGGTGATCGACGTAGGCCCTCTATCCCCTAAGGGGGAATTATACCCCCAATCACAGGTAATTTTTGAAGCTGTTTACAATTCTATTTTAAAAGTATATCTTATCTTTCTTATATATATCCTATATTTCTTATGGTTCTTATTTTTTCTCCACTCCAGTCTATCCTGGATCTCCTTTCTCCTTGCTTTTCTTCAGGTCCACACAGGTCGTCCCATACAGCCAAAGAACCTCGAATGTTGGTGAGTATCATTTCCTAACTCAGCTATCATGGCACCTTTAAACATTTTATCCCTGAATGTTCAGGGTCTCAATATACTGCAGAAACGCATTAAAACTTTCCGCTCGTTTCATGCAAACAAAGCGCACATAGTGTACCTACAAGAAACACACTTTACAGCAAATTCTACGCCTAAATTTGTAAGCTCCTTTTATCCGTAAATATTCACAGCTTCAGCCACTACTAAACAACGTGGAACACTCATAGCCTTCCACCGCACCACCCCATTTACATTTCATTCTGAAATAAAACACCCTGAAGGGAGATATTTAATTCTTCTGGGGCATATAATGGACACAGCAGTTACTGTTGTTTCATACTATGCACCCAACAAACAGCCCATACCTTTTCTCACACATCTCCTACAAGTTGTATCTACACATAAGATGGGAACACTTGTCGTATGCGGGGATTCTAATCAGGTCCTCCTATTTCTGGACAAATCACCATACATTCCCCCTCGAAATCCAACCAAGATGTCTCTCCCCCAGCTTCTTTCTAAATACAAATTGGTTGACTCTTGGAGAGAATGTAATCCGACTAAAAGGAAATACACTTATTACTAATATCCACTCGAAACATTCACTCTCGTTGACCACAAATTTCTAACAATAGGTATGATTCCAGAATTGCTTACATCGAATATAATCCCTATCCCATGGTTTGATCATAAAGCGGTCTTTACTACTATCACTCCCACTATTCCCAAAAAACATGACCCTACTTGGTACCTCCCAGATATATTACTCAAACACCCGTCGCATAGTTTCACAATCGAACAGGCTCTAAAAGAATATTTAACACACAACACAAGTCCTGATATTTCCCCAATAACATTGTGGGAAGCACATAAACCCATGCTGCGCGGTACCTTACAACGGCAATTTGCATTATTCAAACGGGAACGTAGGAATCTTGCAAGAAAATTAGAAACTGAATATAACTCTTCCTTTATAGCTTTTCAAGAAAATCCAAAGTCATTTACCAAAAGTCGCCTAGAAAAAGCCAGTCTGGAATATGACTTATTCCGCACAGAATCCGCGGATAAATACTTAAACCGTTCTCGACATGCCTTCTATATGAAATCCAATAAGTTTGGTACTTTTCTGGCACACGCACTTAAGTCATTAAACAAATCTTTTAAGTCGATTAGACTTAAATCGTCTAATGACACATATACTAGTAATCCTACTAAATTTGTTCATAAATTCCGCTCCCACCTAACCTCCCTATATTCGGAAACAAATACATTTAATACCATTGAGGCTGATGCTTTCTTCTCAGATATCACCCTACCTAAGATGTCTCACACTAAAAAGACTATACTCGAAGCACCCATCACTGTGAACGATGTAACAGAAGCAATCAAAGAATTAAAACTAAACAAAAGACCAGGCCCTGATGGTTATTCTGCCTTATACTATCGTACTTTTTCAGAGATCCTCTCCCCTATTTTGGCTGAAGCTTTTAATGTCTTACCAAAAGGTAAATCCTTCAGACAACAATCATTGACGGCAACTATTTGTATGACTCCTAAGCCTCATTCTGATGACACATCCTGTATTAACTACCACCTCATTTCCTTGTTAAACTTAGATATCAAACTATTAGCAAAAATTCTAGTGGCCCGCCTCAATGGAATCATAGGAAATCTTATACATCGTGATCAAGTATTATTATACAGGATTTATATAGCGACAACAGTTTACGTAGCACTTTACAATATAAAAGGAGACAATACAGTTACAATACAATAAAATACAAGAGGATTAAGAGGGCCCTGCTCAGAAGAGCTTACAATCTAATAGGGTGGGGCAGGTGGTACAAAAGGTTGTAACTGTGGGGAACGAGCTGTTGGGAGTCGTAGGAGATTATTTGGAGACATGATAGGCTTCCCTGAAGAGTTGAGTTTGCAGGGATTGCCTGAAGGTAGCAAGAGTAGGGGATAGCTGGACCAGTGGAGGTGGCGGGTTCCAGAGGATGGGAGAGGCTCTGGAGAAATCCTGGAGATGGGCATGGGAGGAGGAGACGAGAGAGCTTGAGAGTAGGAGGTCTTGAGAAGAGCAGAGAGGGCGATTTGGGTGATATTTGGAGACAAGATTAGTGATGTAGCTTGGGGCAGAGTTGTGAATGGCTTTGTATGTTGTGGTCAGTATTTTGAATTTAATTAGCTGGGTGATTGGGAGCCAGTGTAGGGATTGGAGGAGAGGGTTGGCAGACACTGAGCGGTTGGTAAGGTGAATAAGTCTGGCAGCAGTATTCATGATTGACTGAAGAGTGGATAGCCTATGGAGAGGCAGACCAATAAGAGGGGAGTTGCAATAGTCAAGGTGAGAGATAACAAGGGAGTGAATGAGGAGCTTGGTGGTTTCATTTGTTAAAAAGGGGCGAATTTTAGAGATGTTACGGAGGTGAATTCCACAAACTTTTGACAACGATTGGATTTGGGGCTGAAATGACAAGTCAGAGTCTAGGATTACACCGAGTACCCTGGCGTGAGGGGAGGGACTGATGGTTTCATTCTTGATTTTGATGGAAAAGTCATGGAGGGGGGCACGGGCGGGGGGGAATATTAATAGCTCAGTTTTAGAGAGATTTAGTTTAAGGAAGTGGTGTGACATCAATGCTGATATGTCAGTTAGTAAGTTAGCAATGCGAGAGGAGACTGAGGGAGTGAGGTGAGGAGTAGACAGATAGATTTGGGTGTCGTTGGCGTATAAGTGTTATTGGAAGCTGTGGGCAGTTATCAAGTGACCAAGGGAGGAGGTGTTGATAGAGAAGAGAAGGGGTCCAAGAACAGAGCCTTGGGGGACCCCCACAGAAAGGGGCAACGGAGAGGAGGAGACAGAGTTGTAGGTAACACTGAAGGAGCGCTGTGATAGATAGGCGGAGAACCAGGATGGAGCAGAATCTCGAAGGCCAAGGGAATGTAGTTTATTGAGAAGGAGGGGGTGCTCAACTGTATCAAAAGCTGCAGAGAGGTCAAGTAGTAAGAGTATGGAGTACTGGCTGTTGGTTTTAGCAGTTAGTAAATCGTTAGTGGGTTTTAGTAAGGCAGTTTCCATGGAGTGCTGCGAGCGAAAGCCAGACTGTAATGGGTCAAGAAGGTTATTTTCACTGAGGTAGGAGCCAAGATGGTTGTAGACTAAGCGTTCTAGAAGTTTAGAGGTGAATGGGAGCAATGAGATGGGTTTTAAGTTGTTTGGCGTGTAAGCTTCATGCCTACATGCCAAGCAGGCGATAATGTACGTAGAGCGGTCCTTTTGGCGCACATTGCTAAAACCCTCCGCATTCTTTCATGCTTTATATCTCTGGATATTAAAAAAGCCTTTGATTCCATCTCCTGGCCCTATTTACAATACTCCCTTCAGAAATGGGGTTTTGGCCCTAACTTTAGAACTTGGATCACTGCAATGTATAATAAACCAAAAGCATACATTAAGTATGCAGGTTATAAATCTGACTCCTTCAATATAGAAAGAGGCACAAGACATGCATGTCCACTCTCTCCCCTTTTATTTGCCCTCCTAATAGAACCGCTTGGAACCCCTTGACCTTTCGATTAGATCAGATCCCAAAATAACCGGAATAGAATTAGGAGGAGATCAACATAAACTTTGTCTGTTTGCTGACGATATCCTCCTATTTCTATCATCCCCACAGGTCTCAGGGCCTAATCTCCTTCCCATCCTCAATAGGTTCGCTGCTTTTTCTGGCCTATCAATTAATTCTAAAAATGCTTAGCATTAAATATATCCCTATCTAACTTGGAATTAAATTCAGCAAAGGTAGGCCTTCCGTTTACCTGGGCGGAAAAATCAATACCATATCTAGGGATTCATCTTACTGCTTCTATATCAGATCTTTTCTCAGCAAATTATCCACCAATTCTCAAAAGTGTGACAAACCTATTGAAATCTTGGTCCCTCCTCCCACTATCATGATTCGGTAGAATTAAAGCAATAAAAAGGACGATCCTGCCTAAGTTGCTGTATCTGTTCAGGGTTTTACCAAGTTCAATTCCTGCTTATTATTTATGACTAATACAGAAAAAAGCAACATCTTATATATGGGGGGCATCCAAACCACGTATACCTTTGCACACACTTTATCTTTCCAAAGTAAATGGAGGCTTATGCCACGTACACACGAGCGGACTTTACGGCAGACTTTGCCCGGCGGACTTTTCGACGGACTTTATGACGGACTTTCCGAATGAACGGACTTGCCTACACACAATCCACCAAAGTCCGTCGAATTCGTACGTGATGACGTACGACCGGACTAAAACAAGGAAGTTCATAGCCAGTAGCCAATAGCTGCCCTAGCGTGGCTTTTTGTCCGTCAAACTAGCATACAGACGAGCAGACTTTTCGACCGGACACGAGTTCGACGGATAGATTTAAAACATGGTTCAAATCTAAGTCTGTCCAACTTTTGAGAAAACAAAGTCCGCTGGAGCCCACACACGATCTAATTGTCTGACAAAATCCTGTCCGCCGGGCAAAGTCTGCCGTAAAGTCCGCTCGTGCGTACGCGGCATTTGGCGTCCCTAACTTTGCAACATACTACAGGGCAGCACACATTGCTAGCTTATCTAAATACCACGCAAGACAGGAAATCCCATTATGGGTGTCAATTGAAGCTACCGAATGTGATCCCTTATCGATCTCTAGCCTGCTTTGGCTTCATCCTAAAGACCGTAAAGGTTTACGAAACCCCATCACCAAACACTTTATTTCTCTCTGGGACAGTTTTAAATCCAAACACCGGTTACAATCTCCACATAAGCCTCTTCTCTCCTTCCTAAAAAACCCTGCTTTTTATCCTGCCTGGACTTCTCCCAAATCCTTTCGAGCATGGTCATCCTGGGAAATCTTGACTATGCATAAATTTGTCACTAATACGTCTTTCATCCCTTTCCCAACCCTTTGTGAAACCTACGGCTTACCTCAATCAGAATTATTCCACTACCTGCAAATTAAAAACTTTTTCACTCCTCTTATAAGCTCTGATACTCCTCTAACACACTTTACCGACTTTGAATCTACTTGTAGGAATGACCCCAACACAAAAGGCCTAATTTCCTTTCCTTAGTCGCAATTGATAGTTAATTCTGACCTGGATAAACCTTCTTATGTCCAGAAAGGGGAGGCGGACCTGGGACGAACGCTCTACATCACAGACTGGAATCAAATCTGGTCAACGACCAAATCAGCCTCCCCTAATATTACTGAGGTCGAGGCTAATTATAAAGTATTAACAAGATGGTACCTTGTACCTGCTAGGGTTGCCAAATATGTACCAACCTGTTCCGCACAGTGTCATCGTGGTTGCTCAGAGTTAGGCACACACCTGCACATTTGGTGGACATGCCCAATAGCACAAGCCTTTTTGGAAAGATATTTTTAAAATGGCCTCCAAGCTGTTTGGTTTGCAATTACAGCCTGATCCTGCTACCGCCCTACCTAATCTGAAACCAGGATGTCTAACCTTGATTCAATTTATTTGTCCAAATTCTAACGGTTGCTAAGCAAACTTTGGCAAAGGCGTGGCGATCCCCAACATTGGTAGTGGCTGAGACGAAGAATAGGATGACTAACGCCATGATTCATGCCAAAATGGTGGCTATTGATAATGCTCTGCTTCCCAAATTTGAAAAATTATGGCACCCATGGATAACACGTTATTTGCCATCTAACTTTGACAAGAATGTTCTACTGCCATGGTAGCTGAATTGAGAAGACTTAAGACTGATCTACAATGAACACACAAACTTTCATGATGGTTCTCAAACCAACCCTGTGGACCCTCTCTCTTCTATGTTTAATTCCCTCTCTCCTTTCTCTTCTTCCTTACTCCCTTTCTAATTTTGAAGCTCTTTTTCCTAATAGAGTGTATTCCTCTTCAGACATCTCTGACACAGCCTATGCTGTGGACACAATTATAATTTAAGAATTAAACTTACTCTCTAACAGCTCCTCCATAGCGCTTCAATACCTAATCTAGGTTATACCCAATTATCTTTATTTACATGCTATATTATCATTCATTATTAACTAGTAATTTTAGCATCTTACCTTCACTACAATATGTTTATTTATTATATTTGTTATGTATTCCTTTGTACACTCAATAAAATCTTTTGACAAGGAAACTTCTAGTGATAATTGTAGAAAAAAAAACTCCTATTTTCTGAATCCTCCTCACATTTGCCATCATACCTCTATCTCATGCTGTAGGTAGGTAAGAGCAGCTTCACGGCCACAGTCAGGATCCTGCCAGTCTCTCACTAGAACATCCAAGTGCTGAAGAATTGTAAAAGAAAATGGGTACAATAACTTCTCAAGAGAGGCAAAGTGTTTTTGTTTTTTTTTATATTTTTAGAGTATTCAGAGATTTAGCTTAACAATTTTAAATGATTGTTTTATCAAAAGAAAAATAAAACCAATGGTAGAAATTTTTACAGTAAATATATTACAAAACAGTAAAAGCAACAGTAAAATAAAGGGTTTTAAAAGTGAAAAAAGCCTTCAGTGGAAACGTCTGGCCTTTGGGTCTCTGCCAGAATCAAGTTGGATCACCTGTAGAGCAGTAATCCAATCTGATATTGCAGAGTCACTGGCCCTCATAAATGACTCTCAGTATCCCAAGCAGTTTTAATTGTAAAATGAGTGCCAAATGCAGCAGCCTTTTCTTGTACCTGGAGAGGGTGTTGCAGAGCATATATCCACTGCTATATGTGCTCCAATTAGGAGACTCTCAAAACTACAGCCTTAGGGCCGCAGTATACAGAGGAGCCTTGACGTGGGTGCTGCGGCTACCACATAGATTTGCAAAGGAGTGCAATGAAATGCTCTGGTAAAACTCTGTTTAATATGCATTGTTAGACAGGGTCAGTTTGGTTTGTTTGCAGGCTAGCTGGTAAGTGTGCTGGGAATCGCTTGCTTGTTTGTGATTGCACTTCCATGTGCACCTGACTGGGCTAGCTGGCCAGTTGCCATCAGTGTTAATTTCGTCGACTAAAACATTTTAGTCGACTAAATGAATACTATTTTAGTCTACTAAAATATGACTAAAACTAAAACAATTGAGATGACTAAAAAATTACGACTAAAACTAACATGTCAAAAGACTAAAATGGGACTAAAACTAAAATGCCATTTTAGTCAAAAGACTAAGACTAAAACTAAATTGAAATTTGACTTCAAAATTAACAATGGTTTGTAGTGCATGTTCATATCTCAATACCATAAATAATAACATATTAGATTTTTCGCTCCAGCAGTATATAATTTGTTTGGAAATTGTAGAGAAATTTTAACTAATGCATTACAATTTAATTACATCCATTAAATTTAAGACGACTAAAATGAGTTTTAGTCAACTAAAATATACTGGAGATTTAGTCGACTAAATACGCCTAAAACTAAAAACAATCGCAGAAGACTAAAATGGGATTAAAACTAAAATGCCATTTTAGTTCAAATGCCGCGTACACACGAGCGGATTTCTCGTCGGAAAAAGTTATGGCGGCTTTTCCGACGGGATTCAGTTCAAGTTTGCCTTGCATACACACGGTCACACAAAAGTTTGTTGAACTTACAACGTTCAAGAACGCGGTGACGTACAACACTACGTCGAGACGAGAAAATGAAGTTCAGTGCTTTTGAGCATGCGCCGAATTGTTTCCGAGCATGCATAGGAATTTTGCACGTCCGAATTGCCACAGACAATCGCATTTTCGGATAGGAACTTTTCCCGACCGAAAAATTGAGAGCATGCTCTCAATCTTTTGCTGGCTGGATTTCGCCAGCAAAAGTCCGATGGAGCATACACACGGTCGCATTTTCCGACGAAAAACTCTCATCGGTCTTTTGCGGGCAGAAATTCAGATCGTGTGTACGTGGCATAAGACTTATGCCCTGTACACATGGTCGGATTTTCCGACGGAAAATGTGTGATAAGACCTTGCTGTCGGAAATTCCTACCATGTGTGGGCTCCATCACACATTTTCCATCGGAATTTCCGACACACAAAGTTTGAGAACTTGCTATAAAATTTTCTGACAACAAAACCCGTTGTCGGAAATTCCGATTGTGTGCACAAAAATCCAACGCACAAAGTGTCACGCATGCTCAGAATAAGTTAAGAGATGAAAGCTATTGGCTACTGCCCCGTTTATAGTCCCGACGTACGTGTTTTACGTCACCGCGTTTAGAAAGATCAAATTTTCCGGCAACTTTGTGTGACTGTGTGTATGCAAGACAAGTTTGAGCCAACATCCGTCGGAAAAAAATCCATGGATTTTGTTGTGGGAATGTCCGATCAATGTCTGATCGTGTGTACAGGGAATAAGAATAAAAACTAAATCAAAATTTGCTGCCAAAATTACCACTTTCTATAGCTTATTGCAGTGTTAACGCCACCCAACTAAAGGGTTTGAGATGGGATGGAGTATTATATTATGCCCAGTAGACACACCCTCAATGTAAACTGTACTGGGTACATCTGTATTTCCATATTAAACAGTTTTACAATCCAAAAAACAGGCATATTATTTATCAGACTAAAGTTACAATGTGTTAGATACCTAATATGATATAGATCTGAGGAGAAATCTGTGCTTTATTAGCCTCCTAGACCTTGTAAAATAGTCATGTTTGGTATTTAAATATGTTCATCAACATTAGTGTAGTCAAGGAAGGTAACTTCATCACTGTAGGAGTTATGGAATATGAATTAAAGTTGATGGTATGAGATGTATAAGTGTTCAGCTGTAGGTCAATATTCCAGATACACAGATGTGTTCTCCTTAGGTTTATGAATTGGTCATTTATGTCCTTTGAAGACCCTGGCTATGTAAGTTTTATGATCTGCAATTTTTCAAAGCTGGACTGTGTTTTATTAAAATTGTCACCCTACATGACTGCCTAGAACAGGGTTTCATGGAACCCTAAGGTTCCTCCAGAGGTTGCTAGGGGTTCCTTGAGCAAAGAGCAATTTCTGCTGATAAGTTCCCACTGACACCATTGATCTTTTTTGCCATCTATCAGTGGGTAATTCTTCCCAATGACCACAAGTGTACGCAGCATTCGTTCTATTGACTATCATGCTACTGTATCATGAGTTAGTAATTTTAGCAGGGGTTCCCTGAGACTGGAACGTTATTTCAAGGGTTCCTCTGTGTTGAAAAGGTTGAGTGAGCTGAACTAGAATATACATGAGATTTAAATCTGACCATTTTTGTTATTGGTGTTTGAATTTTGGGGACAATGCGAGTGGCACTGTGTTCAATATTACTCCCCAATTCTCTCTATACAGTTTTGGATCAGATATCACTATATTCACTTCCGTCATAGCTCTGCACTCTGCCTTGAAACAACTGGCAGCTGTTCATCCCATCACATGACCCTTTCCCCATCACATGACCCTTCCTGCCCCATCACATGACCCTTTCCCCATCACATGACCCTTTCCCCATCACATGACCCTTTCCCCATCACATGAGCCTTTCCACTAGCTGTCCTATGTCTGTAGCAGTTAACAGATGCAGTACATACTGTATGGAGAGGTTTCATTTAAAAAAAGAGAGAAAGTTTAGTCCCTTGTAAAAGTTATTGATAAGAAAATCTGTTTCAGGTCACCTGGAGATATTGCAGTGAAAATGATTCTCCTGTCAGTTCGGACACATGAAGATACATCTGGAAAGACCAAAGAGAAAAAAAGCAAGATGTATCAATGAGATTCTCCAACCTAACGGGATGCTGTCCCTTTCACTATGTCTAACCTAGTCTAATCTTGTCCACCAACATAGACATGGCATTATGGTTTTCTAGCAGGCCTAGAGTGAGATTCACAGACAGCAAAAATGGAGAGGGGGGTAAGGGGTAATGGTTTTAGGGAAACTTTGCAAAACACAGGAGGTGTCTTCATAGTGAAATACTTGTCAGTCTGCACCATACAAGCTTTTGTGTTGGTCTTGAAATAAATCTAGATTCATAAAAGACCTTCAAGATCTATTGGTGGCTTTGCATGACCTTATCACAGTTTTTTTTTTAACTTTTATTACACTATTAGTAAATAATATGAATGGATGGATGAATGGATGGATTATTCTGGCCAAAAATGAAGGCTCTTCTAGACAACGGAGTCAAAGTTTCATCAAGATCTCTTGTAAGAAGTCATTGTCATGACTGTGTAAGGTGCCACGTCGGACCCTCGCCTTTGCCACAATATCATAGCTAAAAGTATTCTGAAGCCAGTCCTTTGTACTAAGGAGAATCACAGCAATAGTCACAAAAATAGGACACCAAAATGCCACAACACACCAGAAGGTTGCTTAGGGATTATATCTGTGCACTGAGCAAAATGTATGTGGATGTGATAAATGTGCCTTTGCTGCATGCATGTATGGACACATACCAGGTCTAACATTGAAAATATTAGGAGCAAACCACAAAGAGGAAGGACTGTTAGCTATCTGTTGACGTTACCCGATTTGTATTATATATTAGAACATTGGATCTCATACACCACCTACCTCCAGATAATCCAGTTCTGTGGTTTTCAGACTTGTGTTCACATTAAAAATCTGCAGAATACATGAAAGTTGACACATTATCATCATCAACTTATGAATAGGTCAGAACATTACTGGAGAATTTAATATAAAATGGTAGAATCCTAGAATTTAATACCAGATGTGAGCTGAGTAGCATTGACAGTGCAGAAAGTTTAAGGCAGGTCTGCAGGTCACCAGCGATATCCAGCGAGCCCTCCGTGTCCAGGACAAATACCGCCATCTGTGAGGAGAAGGTAAATGGTCACCAAAGCAATCAATGAGCCAATCTCAAAGGACACTCCTTGGGTTATATCATACCTTGAATAGGTGGTTTGACTGAGAAAATACATACTGTACATCTATCATGTCTAATCTTACTTAATAAATTGGTGAATGGGGATTTTAATTTGACCAACATTTTTGTGCGATGTATCTGAATATTCTTATTTATCCAGATCATGGTATAGCTGTTGTTAGTACTTAGTTATATTAAACTGGACTTCTTCTGTGATACGCAAGAAATGTTACCACTGATCCAAGTGGCTTCCTCAGTTCTAGCGATTATCAGGAACATACCCCGGCATTTATACAGTTATCTAGATTGATAAAGAAAAATCATTATCATGTGTTTTACTAACTAATAACAATAGAAAGAATAAGGCCAGTGTTAAGTGCCAATTACGCACGTTTTGGTTCATTTGTTAGAAGAAATATTGTGTTCTCTGGGCACTTCTCATGTCTTGTTATGGAACATAGAGACAGTTTTCTTGCTCTTAAATACAATAAAATGGAAAAATTTCCCCAGGGGTTTTTTTTTTTAGGTAGCAAAGAGTTTATAAGAGGACAATTGAGTAAAAAGCTTTAATTGGGTCAGGAAATAAATTATAAATTCAAATATAAAATAAATTTAAAATACAAGCTCTGGTTAGCGACACAAACAACAACATAAAACATCACTCATGGCAAAAAGTACCCCAAGGAAAACATTGTTTGCCAATTACATTTACAGCATAGTTATCCACATGAATACCCCAGTGCATTTCAACCCTTTCCATTTCTGGTCTTCTTCAGGGGAATTTTTATTCTAGGGAAATATATCAAAAAATTCTAATTTAGGCATTCAATTCTATACAAAACATTGTTAAACATTTCAAATTGTGCAAACGTAATATCTCCATATACATAGAGGTATATTTACCATTTAGTGGATGAAAGAGTGAGAATGTATCGCACAAACCAGATTGCTAAAAACATTTGCGTTCAGTCATCCCATCGTCTCCGCACGTCCCCTTTGCGCCCTCCAGGTGAAACCACAGTCCACCGGTCTTACAAGGGGCCACGCTCTTGGACCTGGAGAGGGGGACGGAGGGGAAAGCACCTGCAATTGGATATTCAAAAATCTCAATAAATAATCGGCAGGTATTCTGTGAGTGTTCAGTACTGCTTTGCGACTCCAGACTGGCTGGTACTAAAGCAAATAATAAATTCATGTTAATTAGAATTACCTATTTATATTATTTCATAGTTTATTCATTTATTGGGTTAATTTATAGATTGGTTTTTATTGGCATTAATAAAATAAATTAGAATGAAATGAAAAATTTGGTATTATTACCTAATTAATCAAATTGTAAAGTGAGTGTGAATAAAGTGAGGTGGTGTGTGTGATGGTAAGATGATTAAAGGTATAGGAATATGATTTGAACGTGATACAAGACACTGAAAAACTAGTGTTGAAAAAAATAATAAATACTAAAAATTATAAAAGACTTAATGGTGAACATTTAGTGCCTTTGCTAGTGTGAAAAGCTCCGTGTTGGTGAACTAAAGTGAGGTGTGGAGTGTCAAACAGACAAAGAGTGTATGACAATGATAATGAATATTCAAAGTGTTAGAGGGTAAAGCCATGTCTATATTGCATTAAAATGTCAGTATATTAATTAGTTTGTAAAAAAACCCAAAATGGAAATATAAGTAAATGAGATATTCAGTAGGGTACAGATATCAGCCAGTCTGGTGTGTTCCAACGCTGCACTTACTTGGTACTCCAATCCTTCTTGTGTATGTTAACAGCATTCCAGAGATCACCTCAAGATCATCTGGGAGCTGCAAGTTTATATAGTATCTACGTTGTTTGCCCATTGCTTGCAGGTGCTTGTCTCCTCCCCACCCCCCCTCATACCAGTCCCCGCCGCCATAATTGCGGCATCCGCGTAATTGCAGAATTCGCATCACCTCCGACGTAACTGCGTGACGTCATTGCACGTGAGGTCATTGACAGACCAGTGGTGATCAACGGACGCCGCCGGCATGAAGGAGGCTCCCTCGGGTGGCCCTAATGAAAAGGGCTCAACTGTGGGAAACACAAATTGGGGACAATCGCAAAATTATGTGCGTCTCCCCACCGTGCCGGGAAGCCAGATGGAAAGAAAGCACCTACCCAGTGCCGCAGGGCTGGACGTAGCGGTACATACGGGATATTCACTGAAAAGGAAAACATCGTATTACAAAACGTACAAAATTTGATACAAACTATTTTTATAGTTTGTTTTGTCTAATCATATATTATATTAACTGTAGTTTTCTTTATTAGAAGAGCTGAAGACATATTTGGTTCAACCAATTTGATGAAAAAAGAGGAGGGAAATGCCGGGGCTTACGCCTTCCGGAACGCTGAGGGGACCACGCGGATACCGCAATTACGGTGGAGGGGACTGGTATAAAGGGGGTGGGGAGGAGACAAACACCTGCAAGCAATGGGCAAACAACGTAGATACTATATAAACTTGCAGCTCCCAGATGATCTTGAGGTGATCTCTGGAATGCTGCTAACATACACAAGAAGGATTGGAGTACCAAGTAAGTGCAGCATTGGAACACACCAGACTGGCTGATATCTGTACCCTACTGAATATCTCATTTACTTATATTTCCCATTTCGGGGTTTTTTACAAACTAATTAATATACTGACATTTTAATGCAATATAGACATGGCTTTACCCTCTAACACTTTGAATATTCGTTATCATTGTCATACACTCTTTGTCTGTTTGACACTCCACACCTCACTTTAGTTCACCAACACAGGGCTTTTCTCACTAGCAAATGTTCACCATTAGGTCTTTTATTATTTTTAGTATTTATTTTTTCCAACACTAGTTTTTCAGTGTCTTGTATCACGTTCAAATCATATTCCTATACCTTTATTCATCTTACCATCACACACACCACCTCACTTTATGCACACTCACTTTACAATTTGATTAGGTAATAATACCAAATTTTTCATTTCATTCTAATTTATTTTATTAATGCCATTAAAAACCAATCTATAAATTAACCCAATAAATGAATAAACTATGAAATAATATAAATAGGTAATTCTAATTAAGATTAATTTAATATTTGATTTTGTACCAGCCAGTCTGGAGTCGCAAAGCAGTACTGAACACTCGCAGAATACCTGCCGATTATTTATTGAGATTTTTGAACATCCAATTGCAGGTGTTTTGCCCCCTGTCCTCCTTTCCAGGTCCAAGAGTGTGGCCCTTTGTAAGACCGGTGGACTGTGGATTCACCTGGAGGAGGCGAAGGGGACGTGCGGAGACGATGGGATCACTGAACGCAAATGTTTTTAGCAATCTGGTTTGTGCAATACATTCTCACGCTTTCATCCACTAAATGGTAAATATACCTCTATTTGCACAATTTGAAATGTTTAACAATGTTTTGTATACTGTTAAATGCCTAAATTAGAATTTTTTATTTCCCTAGAATAAAAATCCCCCTGAAGAAGACCAGAAATGAAAGGGTCGAAATTCATTGGGGTATTCATGTGGATAACTATGCTGTAAATGTAATTCGGTAAACCATGTTTTCCTTGGGGTACTTTTTGCCATGAGTGATGTTTTATGTTGTTGTCTGTGTTGCTAATCAGAGCTTGTATTTTAAATGTATTGTATATTTGAATTTATCATTTCCTGACCCAATAAAAGTTTTTTTACTCAATTATCTTCTTATAAACTCTTTGCTGCCTAAAAACCCCCCTGGGGAAATTTTTCCATTTTTTGTATACTCTTGGGTTGTGCAGCCCTGTGGACTCTCACATATGTGTTTTCCTATTCTCTTGCTCTTAAGTAAGGCAACTGGGAGTTTGGAGATCGATCAAGCTGAAAAGATGTTCTAGGATAACAGACATAAAATGTCTCTTGTAAGTAATGATGTGCATGTGCAAATTCTTAAAACTGGTTCACCCCAAATGCAGTCCAGTGCGCCTTTACTCTGCATCAAAAATGCATGCACAGTGTTTAACATGGATTCAAATGGCCCTAGTTCACACCAGTGCAGTGCATTCCAGCACAGTCAACAAAAGTAGAACTCACCAAAATACATCAAAAATGCACATGTCCTAATGAGGTGAAGAAAAAAAAAAGGAGTAAAATGCATTAAAAAAAAAAAAGTACCGAGATGCTTAAAAAAAAACACACATGCAGAAATTAATGTGGAACGCAGAAATTGTGATGTGAACTGGCCCTTAAAGATGAATTCCAGGTGTGGATATTTTTGCATAGTTATATTGGTCTGGTTCAATGTAACTATGTATATACCATACCAAGCCTATCCCTCTGGAGGCTGGTAATCTCTGTAGTAGGCACTGCTACTACAGTGATGTCTACTATCTTCCAGGTCCCATGCCATGTAGCTGCTCTGCTGATTACTGAACACAGGAGGTCACCCACTCAGCATGGGTGCCATTCAGAGAATACTTTACATTTTCTCAATAAATGCAAAGTGTTTTCTGATAGGTTGAATTGGAGAGGTGGTACAGTGATGTCTTGATCTCCACCACATCCTCAAGTGAATGATTGAATACATAAAAAAGGTTTCAGTTGGGTAGGTGCCTTCAAAGTCACTGTTCAGGACTGTAGCCTAAAAGCCTCTGTTTCTGGCCAAGTGATCAGTCCTCCTTGGTACATCCTGAGATAATCCAGTGATCCTGAGATAAGCCACTTGTAAAATTTGTATACGGAGTTGCTGTGGCCTGTAAGCAGGGGTTAGTATAACTTTTAGGGAAACCCTTCCCTTGGGTAGATGTGGTGGGTAGGGCTAGTTTACTCGCTTATAATCTAGAGCAGAACGAATTTGAGGCAGAGGGTAATGGGAAAGGCTACCCCTAGTATACTGCCATGTTAGCTTGTAGGCTTAAGAAGTGAACCCTTTGGAGAGCCCACCTATGGGGGCCTACGGTGAGGACATTGGAAGAGTTGAGTGGCCATCCTATGTTAATGTTGGACTTGCACTATGCAGAGTTAATAATGTCAGGACTAAAGAGGCAGAGGTGAAGGGTCGTTGGCCAAGAGTTGTAAATAATGTTATTGATACAGTAAAAAAAAAATCATTGAAAATCTGAACGTGTGGACATTCCTCGTTTTTTGGAGAAAGGCCTCAGGTCAGGAGAATGTGACTGATCAAAGATGGTGGAGTTTCTCCACGTTATAGGTGTGTGTGTGTACCCAATCTCATTCCTGAGCAGAGAGACAGTGGAAGGTGATCTTGGTCATCATGTTCATTGTTGTTGGAGAATTGGGGCCCTGCTAGCAGGTCTATTTGCTCAACTCTAGCTTCGCTAAAGGAAGTGATAAGCTATGATGAAGTGTAATCCCCTAATATTTTTCTATCTTTGTACATGATAAGATATCAGTCTGTATATTTTAACAGAAAATGTCTCCATCAAACCTTCTCCTCATTCCTCTCCAGGATGAAGGGTTTGCTCCAAATCCAGATCCCCTTTGTTACACTGTCAACACCACTTCTCCATTCAAACCCTGTGAGGGGCTCCTCGTCGTGCCCCAGAATGACCGGCTGCTGTCTCTCCTACAATAGGAAAATTCATCATGAGTTCAGTACACTTAATCAGTAAAAAAAAAAAAAAAACAACATAAAAAGCTCTATAAACCAGCTGTATAGGTTAAAGCTGAACTTCAGGCAGATATGAAAAGACACATAGTAAAGCATCGGTCGCATTATAAAGAAGCTGTGCTGCTTGGGCAGTAAAGCCCACTTAAAGGGCCACCGGGAGTTAAAAAGTGGTGATATGGGGGTAAAAGTAGGGCTCAGGAAGGAGAGATGAGTGATTGTCATTTTTTTGCTGCAAGGTCCACTTTAAATGAAAAAAAAGTTCTACTCCTTTGCCAATATGGGGCAGAGTTGAGTATCTCGGGATGGACAAAGACAAATCCTTTGGCAGGTAAAACATACAATATATTTCTTGTGTGTATTTAGGGTTGAAATTATTCTGCATGAAAAACTTATCTGACACACTGTCAAGTTGCAGACAAGATTTACATTAGTGATGGAAGCCCCAATTTGAGTAGATCAGAAGATTGCCTAATGCTATGGAACCAAGTAGACCAAACAATAAAAATATTGAGCAGTGGGGTTGTAGTTAAGGAAGGACTGAAAGTACTGGGAGTAGAAAATGGTAATGGTATGGATGGCATTTAGTACCAGACAGTGTAGGGCCATCAGGATATAATATGGACAGGTGTACTCACCCAGCAGTGACGGGCTCTTGGGTTATTATATGGATGAGTTTGGCCAACAGGCAGTGAAGGGCTCTCAGGATATGATATGGATGAGTTTATCAAGAAGGTAATGAGGAGCTCTCAGGATATGATACGGATAGCTTTACTCACCTGGCAGTGATGGGATCCCAAGATATGTTATGAATCACTTTACCCACCAGGTATTAAAGGCCTCTCAGGCAATAGTATGGGTGACATTTAGTGCCAGGCAGTGAGGGGCTCTCAGGAATAAGGATGAGCTTGATGTCCAGGTCAAACATAAGTTCAACTCGAACATTGGGTGTTCGCCTGCCCGTCGCAAAACAAGTTTTATGGGGTGTTAGCGGCAAATTCGAAAGCCGCGGAACACTGTTTAAAATTCTATGGAGATTAACATGAAAAATCAAAAGTGCTAATTTTAAAGGCTAATATGCAAGCTATTGTCATAAAAAGTGTTTGGGGACCTGGGTCCTGCTCCAGGGGACATGTATCAATACAAAAAAAAGTTTTTAAAACGGCCGTTTTTTCGGGAGCAGTGATTTTATTAATGCTTAAAGTGAAACATTCAACCTTCATTCCTTAAAATTTCGTACCTGGGGGGTGTCTATAGTATGCCTGTAAAGTGGCGCATGTTTCCTGTGTTTAGAACAGTCCGAGAGCAAAATTACATTTCTAAAGGAAAGAAAGTAATTTAAAAACTGATCGTGACTATAATGAATTGTTGGGTCCCGGCAATATGGATAAAACTCATTGAAAGAACGGCATGGGTTCCCCCCTCCCAGTCCATTACCAGGCCCTTTGGGTCTGGTATGAACATTAAGGGGAACCCCGAACCAAAAAAAAAAAAATTGCGTGGGGGTCCCCCCAAAGTCATTAACCAGGCCATTCAGGTCTGGTATGGATATTAAGGGGAACCCTGCACCAAATTTAAAAAAAAATGGTGTAGGGGTCCCCCCAAAATCCATATTAAGGGGATTTTAAGGGGAACCCTGCGCCAAATTTTTTTAATAAAAAATGGCGTAGGGTTCCCCCCAAAAAGCCATACCAGACCCTTATCCGAGCACGCAACCTGGCAGGATACAGGAAAAGAGGGGGGGACAAGAGAGCGCCCCCCCTCCTGAACCGTACCAGGCCACATGCCCTCAACATGGGGGGGATGGGTGCTTTGGGGCAGGGGGGCTCTACACCCCCACCTCAAAGCACCTCGCCCCCATGTTGATGGGGACAAGGGCCTCATCCCCACAACCCTTGGTGGTTGTTGGGGGTCTGTGGGTGGGGGGCTATTCAGAATCTGGAAGCCCCCTTTAACAAGGAGACCCCAGATCCTGGCCATCAACATGGGGGCAAGGTGCTTTGGAGGTCAAACCCTGAAGCATCATCCCCATGTTGAGAGCATGTGGCCTGGTACGGTTCAGGAGGGGGGGTGCTCTTGTCCCCCCTCTTTTCCTGTGGCCTGCCAGGATGTGTGCTTGGATAAGGGTCTGGTATGGATTTTTGGGGGGAACCCTACGCCTTTTTTTTTAATTTGGTTCGGGTTTCCCCTTAATATTCATACCAGACCCAAAGGGCTTG
Source organism: Aquarana catesbeiana (assembly GCF_042186555.1). Classification (NCBI taxonomy): domain Eukaryota; kingdom Metazoa; phylum Chordata; class Amphibia; order Anura; family Ranidae; genus Aquarana; species Aquarana catesbeiana. The sequence goes on along the minus strand of NC_133329.1, from coordinate 32,053,699 downwards.
GTAATGGACTGGGGAGAACCCATGCCATTTTATTCAATAAGTTTTATCCATATTGCTGAGACCCAACAATTCATTATAGCCGCAAACAGTTTTAAATGACTTTATTTCCTTTAGAATTGTCATTTTGCTGCAGGGACTGTTCTAAACGCGGGAAAAATGCGCCACTTTACAGGCATACTATAGACACCCCCAGGTACGAAATTTAAAGGAATATTTCACTTTTATTGTTTCACTTTAAGCATTAATAAAATCACTGCTCCCGAAAAAATGGCCGTTTTTAAAACTTCTTTTTGCATTGATACATGTCCCCTGTGGCAGGACCCAGGTCCCAAAACACTTTTTATGACAATAACTTGCATATAAGCCTTTAAAATGAGCACTTTTGATTTTTCATGTTCGTGTCCCATAGATTTTAATGGGGTTCGCGTGTTCGAACAAATTTTTTGCCTGTTCTGGTGCGAACCGAACCGGGGGTGTTCGGCTCATCCTTACTCAGGATATGATATGGATAGCTTTACTCACCAGACAGTGAAGGGCTCTCAGGATAAAATTCAGTAGGGTGGACTTTCCTTTCCGCTTCTCTCCAATCACACAGATAAGGCACAGGGGGTATTCCGACACCTCTGCGTCCAAGAAGCATCTCTGTGCCACCGACTCATTAAGTTGCAATCTTTCATCATTATCTGTATACACCAGGTGAAGGGCTGAAGTTGAAATCTAATAAGATAAAAAAAAAGTCACCAGTAAAATGGGGCTGTTCCTTTCTTATGGAGACTGCTCAGGTGGTAAGTCCAGATCCTTCTGTGAGTCACAGTAATGCCCCGTACACGCGGTCGGATTTTCCAATGGAAAATGTGTGATAGGACCTTGTCGGAAATTTCGACCGTGTGTAGGCTCCATCACACATTTTCCAACGGATTTTCCGACACACAAAGTTTGAGAGCAGGCTATAAAATTTTCCGACAACAAAATCCGTTGTCGGAATTTCCGATTGTGTGTACACAAATCCGAAGCACAAAGTGCCACGCATGCTCAGAATAAATAAAGAGATGAAAGCTATTGGCTACTGCCCCGTTTATAGTCCCAATGTACGTGTTTTACGTCACCGCGTTCAGAATGATCGGATTTTCCGACAACTTTGTGTGACCGTGTGTATGAAAGACAAGTTTGAGCCAACATACGTCGGAAAAAATCCTACGATTTTGTTGTCGGAATATCCGATCAATGTCCGACCGTGTGTACGGGGCATAAGGCACCATTTAAGTCAAGTCTTAAAAGTAGAGCTAATTCTAATTGGATAGTGTATAGTTTGTTAAGGCACGGTGTACCAAATAATTGTAATTCTATAAAATACTGGTTTTACCTTTTTTTTTTTGTTACCCTTTATTCCCATCCCAGTGTCACTGACCTCTTGCAGTCCTGTTCAACTACTTCCTTTCCACACACACTCACTCCAGCATCAGCTGCACATTATTGCTCTAGGATAGTGATGGCCAACCTTGGCACCCCAGATGTGTTGGAGCTTCATTTCCCATGATGCTCATGCACTCTGCAGTGTAGGTGAGCATCATGGGAAATGTAGTTCCAAAACATCTGGGGTGCCAAGGTTTGCCATCACTGCTCTAGGATGTCTTCCTTACAGTGGCAACAGTGGACAATGCCTGAGCAATGTGTGTCAGCATAGCCAGGGGAACATGTGAAAGTGAAAAAACAGGAGCACTATTGAAAATTGTCACCCCATAACAGGCAGTGCTTGAATAAGGACCTTCAGGGCTGGAATTAATTGAACGAAAACTGCAGATTTAAAAAGACTGCTTTTGAAATGACTTTAACATATGTAAGCCACATATGCAAGTGTATTCAAAGGACTTACTAGTAAAAAAAAATGTCTTGTAGTACATTAAAGAACAGAGGAGCTTTAGTCTTAAACCACAGGTTATATGCAGCTACTTTCAGGTAATTGCAAGTAAGAATTCTGAAGGTCTACTGAAGCCAGAAAATTTCCTAGAAGGAGAAAGGCAATGGCTGACTCAATACAAAACTTTTGAACCCTGAGGAACAAATTAAGAGTCTTCAGGCCCAGAATGGTCCAAAAATCCTCCATTTGGCTTGGGAACTGTGCACAGAAACCCCAAAAGTGTTCCTCATTCAGAAGGGTCTCTGTAATTTTGCCTTTTGAGAGTACTCCAAGCTTGATCCAGACTAGACTGGAGGAAAGACAAGATGTGTCTGACAGTACTTCCTAGCATGAAATTTCCTGGTCTCCCACCACGCAAAATAGGCTTTCCAAATGTGATGGTAGACTAGACTGTTGCAAAATTTACAAATCACCATCCCTTAGGACCTGGGCTTCAACAGCCAAGTCATTAAAGATAGTGACCGAGAAGCAGGGTCTTGGACTGGCCCTTGGGACAGAAGGTCCAGACCATTATTAGGAAGGGCTCACGGAGAGTCTGCCAGTAGTCTGAATAGGTCTAAGTACCACACCCTCTTAAATCAGTTTGGTGTGATGGGAATCACCATAATGCTTTCCATCATGATCCTGACATACAAATGAGGGAGCATCTGCAGAGATGGAAAGGCATAGATCAGATGTAACCAATCCCACTGAGTCCACTGTGAAGGCCATGGGGTCCAAGTCATTAAAGATAGTGACCGAGAAGCAGGGTCTTGGACTGGCCCTTGGGACAGAAGGTCCAGACCATTATTAGGAAGGGCTCACGGAGAGTCTGCCAGTAGTCTGAATAGGTCTAAGTACCACACCCTCTTGAATCAGTTTGGTGTGATGGGAATCACCATAATGCTTTCCATCATGATCCTGACATACAAATGAGTTTAATTAGGATATGGTGCACTACCACATACGAGTGTAAAAGTAAATTTATACCCGGTTCACCACATCCCGATAATACATTGCAAAAAATAATAAAAAGGAGGGAACCCTGGGATGGTACGGGTGAAGGGGTAGGGAGTAATGAATGGGTAAACCTGAGTAGCCAAAAATGTATTTGTATTCTTGAATATCTCAACGTCCAGAAAGGTAATTGAGGTATGGTCATACGTCATAGTAAACTTTAAGTTAAATTTGTTACAATTGAGTATGGTTAAAAAATCATGAAGTGAATTAACTGGTCCCTCCCACAAGATGAGGATGTCATCGATGTACCTGCGCCACATGGTGATATGGCGCAGGTACATCGAGAGATCCCCATCGTTGAACAAGGTCTTTTCCCATTCCCCCAGGTACAGATTGGCGTAGCCAGGGGCACAGCAAGTGCCCATGGCCACGCCCTGTACCTGGAGGAAGTATTGTCCATGAAAACAAAGACATTGTGTTGAAGGATGTAGTCCAATGACTGTAATATAAAGTCATTGAATGCTTTCTCAGAAGGGATAGTTTGTGACAGAATCCGTTGAATACACGCTAAGCCTGTGCTATGCGGTATAGAGCTATACAATGTTTCAACATCGATAGAGACCAAGATCGTATGGTCAGATACTTGGATACTTGGACGTCTGACGTCACCGCGCCCATTGACGCGATGTACGCCGGACGCCGTCGCGCCGGGGGAACAACTTCCCGGTGCACATTACCTCCTCTGCTGACACTGTTCAGCGGAGGGGCAATGACGTCGGGTCCCACCCGCACCTGGCTTTATTATTTACAATTGTCAGTAACACACATTCCCCGCCCAACACAGGTGTAACTATTCCTTCCCCATCTGATCCTTTTTAAAAAACCTCCAAATGCAAACACATTTGTGCTGCATACCCAGGTTAGACTTCTGGGAGGAGGTCGTGGCCCCATATACTCTACAATTTGTAAGTAAGCATTATTTCTAACATCATTTTAAACACCGAATAAGCCATGCAATGTCATCTTTTTGCCTTTGCCATGATTATATAGAGTTCTGTGTATTGGGTATGCCCCCATTTAACTCACTTTACCCATATTAAAGATTTGGCTGGATGCTGTATATTATAGGACATGGCTGTCAGGGGTAAACGTGCCGATATTGGCTCTAGACACCCATTATCTTTACATGTCTACTTAGGTACTATATATTACATCAATATATATATGCTGCACATTTAACACTTATCTTCGTATAGATTTCTGTTCAATTTATGAACCTCTGACATCTATACTTCAATATTATATTTCTTATATGTAGGGATGTACATTCCCCTTCTGTATTGGTTGTTCCTCGTGGACGCTGGTGGTTTGACGTGCTTCACCGTATCTGTATGGCGTCAATTACCTCTCCTTGACATACATCAGAAAATCTCCACACCACCTTTGAGTCCAGGCCTCCATTATATATAAATTTACATATGGCCTCCCTTACCCGAATATGCGATGAAATTGATATCATGGTGATGATGACCTGAAGTACCATTCAGCAGACTGTCAGACCATAGTCCGTTGCTCTGTATGCAGCTAATTGTTTGAACGAGTAAGTCCCCATAATGCTCTATACTACTTTGAATTTCTGGTGTATCTTGAGCTTTTATTTTTATTCATCTTCTCACATCTTCATAATTTTTCATTTCCTATCCTCATTTCAATTTATTTCTTACTCCATATATATTTTCTTTCTTTGCCTCCAATAACTCTGCTCTTTATACCCTTTACACCTATGATATACACTTATGATATGTATGTACATATGTGTATATATATATATATATATATATATATATATATATATATATATATATATATACTAATGACTGGTATGTTTTATTAATATACTTCCCCCAGATCATACAAAAAATCCTTACAGGAAAGCCCTGAAGAAGGAACTGAATTTTTATTCTTATCCGAAACATGTTGGGCTCCTATGTACCACATATATGTATGCTTTCTCTTACCAGTATGCACATTTGTGTGGTTTAGATATTTTGTATGTATTGTTCATTATTTTATAACCATTTTTGTATATTCCAATAAAGTATTTTTTTTTACTATTTCTGGGCATCTCTCATACCAATCACACCATTTAGTACGTCCCTTTTTTTCCCTCTACTCAGGTTTACCCATTCATTACTCCCTACCCCTTCACCCGTACCATCCCAGGGTTCCCTCCTTTTTATTATTTTTTGACATACAAATGAGGGAGCATCTGCAGAGATGGAAAGGCATAGATCAGATGTAACCAATCCCACTGAGTCCACTGTGAAGGCCATGGGGTCCCTGGACCTAGCGACAAACCTGTCCAGTTTGTTGGTGAATCTGGACACTGGAAGATCCATATACAATGTCCTCCACCTGTGGTAAAGGGCTTGAAACACCTCCAGTTGAACATCTCATTCCCTGGATTCAGATGCTGATGACTGAAAAATTCAACCTCCAATTTTTCATGCCTGGAATATGGAGAGGCAGACAGGTCCAGAATATGCAATTCTGTCCACAAGAGGATCAAGTCTGTTTCCTTTTGAGTGGCGCAACTTCTAGCAACTCCCTTCTGATTGATGTAGGCCACAGTCATGGCATTGCCTAAGTGGATTCTTGTCAGGTGGCCTCACAACGGAGGGGTCCAGCATTGAAGAGACAACTGTCAAGCATTGAAAGGACTTCCCATACTGATGGGAAGATGAGCTTCCCCCAATGACCACGTCCCCTGCTCCGAGAAGGCATCCAGGACTCCTCCCCCAGCCTGGCATCTATCACGAGAATGCTCCACATCTTTGGTTGAAAGTGTTTCCCCAATTCCAGTGCCAAGTTAGAAATCCACCACGCCAGGGAGAGTCTGGCCTTGTAGGTGAGATGCACAGGGTGGTGCAATGACCAAAATGGTTTATCTCACAATGCCAGAATGTTAAGTTGCAATTACCTGGAGTGAATAGGCATACAGCACTGCCTTCAAGGGCATAAAGAACCAGGTTAAGGCCAAAGCTTCTCATGCAGGCACAAATTTTAAGGTCGAACCTGAACCCGAAGAAACCAAGCACGAGAGTGGGGGAACAGAAGTTTGTTCCAAGGTAGGAAGATTCTGAACAGGACCAAAAGGATGGAGGTAATGACTGACCTGGCCGATCCAATGCGAAATGTTTGAATTTGCAAAAACAAATGAAGAGTCTTCAGTTCCAGAATGGGCCAAACTGCTCCATTTGGCTCAGGAGCTGTTCACAGGTTCAATCAGAAACCCTGAAATCATTCCTCATTTGGAGATGGAAAGAACAAGATCTGCCCATCTTTACTGAGAGAGAGTCAAATTTAGGAGCATGGAACAGGGAGCAAAGTCTAAAACTCCAGTTTGTAGCACCAGAGAAATTATACTATGGATTCAGACATCTTATCGCGATCAGAAATTCAGCCAGCAAAAGACCGATGAGAGCTTTTGGTCGGAAAATGCGACTGTGTGCATGCTCCATCAAACTTTTGCTGGCCGAATTCCAGCCAGCAAAAGATCGGGAGCATGTTCTCAATTTTTTGGTCGTAAAAAGTTCCTATCCGAAAATGCGATCATCTGTAGCAATTCCGACTCGCGAACTTCATTTTCTCGGCTTGTTGTAGTGTTGTACGTCACCGTGTTCTTGACGGTCAAAAGTTCAGCAAACTTTTGCGTGACCGTGTGTATGCAAGGCAAGCTTGAGCGGAATCCCGTCGGAAAAGCCATCATATCTTTTTCCGACCAAAATCCCGATCGTGTGTACGCGGCATTAGATTTCCTGAAAACAGAAGGGCAAAAAGCAGACAGACATCTGACAAGTGAGGGTGGCCGATATCTGACAGCAGGGCTTGGAGTCATAGGTAGTTGGCTTGGAGAACCATCTCTTCTGATGAAAATCGTAGTGACACCTATGTGGGTGACACTGATTCCGGGGCATGACCTGGACACAGCATCATCGTGACTGAGATTTTAGATGCGGAACTGTACTGACAAATCCAGGACAGTTGGCATCCTTGCTGTCTGTGTCCCTGTTGGGTAATATGCCAAGGGGGACACATGTTCTAGTGACTACTGTCTAAGATGGGTGTTTTATTCACTTTGAGGGAACTTCCATCAATGCACTGTTCCATCTCCAGGACAGGAAATGAAGGCTAATCTCCCCAACAAGACAGGGGTGGTAAAAAATAAAATGGCATGAGTCTTAACCCGTCGCTACTCTAAAACTAAAAAGTTTTGCCTTTACATAAACTGAGTGGGTTTGTTGGGGTAGCCGAACACTTGTCTGGCACTCTTAGCAAGGAAAAGCATTTAGGCTATGGTGAGAAGTTTTGGGGGCTCAAAGTATACCTGTTATTGGAACTGAATGTTATATTGATAGGGTTGATTTAGCTTATGTTTAATGCTATTTTTTAATAAAGAGAGGAACATCTGGGGACACATCTCAATGTCCAAAGTTTTTTAAACTTTGTTAGTAAAGGACAGTTGTCTCCAAACTGCGGCCTGCGGGCAGGATGTGGTCGTTTTTTTTGCACTTATCTGGTCTTTGAGGCACCGTTACTTCCACTAACACCAATGACGGGACACTGTTCCTTCCACCAGCACAAATAATGGTTACCTATATCTGCCACTTACACCAATGATTGGGTAGCATTCTTATCAATGACCTTAATAATGGGGCACCATTTCTCCCTTGAATACCGATAATAAGGTGCCATTCCTTTCACTGATACCAACAAAGGGGCACTATTACTCCCACTGACACCAATGATGGGGCACTATTCCTTCCACTGACACCAAAATGGGGCACTATTCCCTCCACTGACATCAATGAAGAGGCACTATTCCTGCCACTGAGACCAATAATGGGGCATTATTGCTATAACTGAGACTAATGATGGGGTACTATTCCTCTAACTGAGACCAATGATGGGGCACTATTCCTCTAACTGAGACAAATGATAGGGCACTATTCCTCCCACTGAGACCACTGATGGGGCACTATTCCTCTAACTGAGACCACTACTGGGGCACTATTCCTCGCACTGAGACCATTGACGGGGCAAAATTCTTCCCACTGACACTGGGGCATTTTCTACTCCCACTGGCCAGAGCCTGGACCTCCTAAAGCCTGAAGGACAGTAAACTGGCCCTTTGTTTAAAAGGTTGGAGACCCCTAGTTTAGAACAAGCAACATGAAGCCCCACCTGGAACCTCCTCCTCTGTTGCATTTCACCCAACTGGACCTATTTGTAACAATACATTCTTCACAATTAGGTCTCGTTGTGTGAAACGTGTTAGAAGAAGTACTGTGTTGCTTGTCCTGGACTAATAAAGTTATATAGGCACTGGACTTTACACTGTACCACCTGTTTTTTTTTTTTTTTTTGGTGTACCGCTGGATGTTTGCACCTGATCAGCCAAACGATTGATTCACTATAGAGGACTTGGAAGTAGGTTGAAAGCTTTATTTAGGTTTGTTAATAAAGCCCTATCATTACTTCTTCCAAATAAATTAGAGTATGTGTGAGGGTAAGATTACAGTTGTTATGGGATTTGAAATACATACGCTGCTTGATCCTTCAATCAAGAAGGATCGCGTTTGAATTTACAACTCCTGCCCTGATAGGAACATTTCTTTTCTGGTATACACCCTATATAGTAGAATTTTCCACTCTCTCACCTCTCTGCTCTGCTCTTCCTTGATGGCCAGTTGGACCTTGGTCACCACGTTCTTCAGCCTGTAGTCAGGGATGAGCTGGTTTTTGGGGCAGATTTTCCTGCACTCTGGGCAGCGGTAATCAAGCAGCTCCGGGGCGTCCCAACATTTGGTTATACAGCTTTTGCAGAAGGTATGACCACAGGTGATGGAGACCGGATCCGAGAGCTCACCAAGACAAATGGAACAAAAAATATCTTCTTCTAACTTGTAAAATTTAGCAGCGCCTTCCCGAGGCATGGTACTCCTGGCAGAAATAAAACAAATGTTAGCTCTAAACAGAGAAGACAGAGCATGTTCAGTCTGATATCCATAGAGAGCTGGGAATGTTCATAGAAGATCAAATGTCATAAAATACAAGAAGATAACTGCAAACTGGGAACAGGGCAGGACCTTGTACATAGCAGGTTTCTCATTATACTGTATAAAAAACACGCTAAAGAACTTATCAGGTACAGCAAATAAGGGGAGGACCAGACAAAGAACAGGAAGAATGTAAACACGTGTAGTTACTTCAGCAGAGGGGAGAACATTGGAGGTGTAGCGTCACATATGGCGACCCATCACATTTGACTACCCGCTGGACTGCGCATGCGCGATGACGCCATATGCGTTTCAACACTGTGGCGGTCTGCGCTTGCGCAGAATTTTGTGGCCACACCCCTGAGTCCAGGTTCAAGCCCCACCATCCAAGTGGACATAGAGTTAGATTATAATTATGCCGAGCGAAGCAAGGCCGTGCCCGAAGCGTGGCGAGCCCGCGAGGGGCCCTGTGGCAAAGTGGTCTTACAACAGTGTTGGAACGCATATGGCGGCGTCACGCATGCGCACTCCAGTGGGTAGCAAAATGTGATGGGTAGCCGAATGTGACGTGACAGAGGCTCAGTGTCCTCTGTACAACACTCTTGTCAGAGCTATATAAATGTATAATAATAGTGACACTGTGGAGGGACATTAGAGTGTAAGCTCCTTTGGTACAAAGACTGATATGACTGGCTCAGTGTTCTCTGTACAGCTCTGTGGTATATGTCAGAGCTATACAAATGTATAACAATAATAATAATAATAATAATAATAATAATAATAATAATAATAGTGTGTGACTCTGAGGGGGGTTGGCATTGGAGTATACATCTTTTTAATTAAAAAAATCATACAAACATGCAGTTCATTAATAAAAACATATTTACATAAAAATAAACAAAAACTAAACAAAAACAAGCGTGCTTACATCAGCAAGTAAAGAAAAATGTTTCCTGACAAGATAACATACTTTAATGACAACAAAAAAGAGACTACGAACCCCGAACCTCAACTTAACGTGGTGTTCCACCCTAAAAAAAAAGTCATGATTGTGCCTAAAAAAAATTAAAAAAAAACATTTGGATATTTATTTTTTTTTACTTACCTATGGTCCCTCGTAGTCTGCCTCTTCCAGTGCCTGGGCTGGTGACATCACTTCCCCTCGGCACAGGAAAGGCTCAGCTCTGCTCCCTCCCTCCTGTCAATCATCTGGGACCCATTACAGGTCCCAGGTGACTGAGCGGCAAATCACGGCGCGCGGCGCCGCTCGCGCATGCGCAGTGGGTGCCAGGCTGTGAAGCCACAGCCCGGCGCCCACAGTTGCAATGCCGGCGCCACTGAACGGAGGGGGAGATGAGCGGGGCTTCGATCCCCCGCATCGCTGGACCCTGGGACAGGTAAGTGTCCAATTAAAAGTCAGCAGCTGCAGTATTTGTAGCTGCCGACTTTTAATTTTTTTTTTTGACTGGCCCTCCTCTTTAAACACAATCCAGGCTAAGAAACATTTTGAGATCTAATCGCCATCAGGATGCGTTTCCAACCCCCCCCCCATTAACCCCTCCACCCACATCATTCACCCCTCCCCCCATATCATTCATCCCTCCCCCCACATCATTCACCCCGACTTCCACATCATTCACCCCGACTTCCACATCTTTCACCTTGCATTCTGCACCAGCCACCCTCATTCCCTTCCCACCTCCCCCTCCACCATCATCCAATCCATCCCTCACTCCACCCCTTGGTGTCGGCCGACCTCCAGCCACACTTCTGACTTGCCAAGGAGGAGGGGTTGGCACCACCATATATTCTAATCCAGCACCCTCCACTGCCTTCAATAAACTAGGAGAAACAATAGGTGCAAACACAGACTTGACAACCACACTTTCTGACACTAACTGGGGAACCACAGACTGGGGGGACACCGACACCACAGACGGCCTCACAGACAAATTTCAGAGGTACTAGGATCCCCTGGTACAACCTCTGCCAACCCAGACTCTTCTCCATCCAGACAGAAGAATTCCTCCACTAACTCTGGCTTATTGTGCAAAGCCTCAGGGCACCAGCTATAAGGGTGACCAACCTGATCACATAGGTTACATTTAATGATGTTACAGTCCATCGCCAGATGCCCCAGTTCCTGACACAAAGAGCACTTCTGTTCTGGACATTTAGAGGAGAAATGTCCCTTGACTCCACATTTATGGCACAGCTTAGGTTGACCAGGGTAGAAGACAGTAATCCTATGTCTACCAATAAAGGCAGAGGAGGGCAAATGCTGGACCACATTCCCACACACTCTCAACCACATTGACACTGACCACCCACCCATCCAGATTCCTCTATCATCCACAATCTTTTTTAGGGGACACAACGTTTCACCAAACCTCCTCTACCAGACCCATAAATCCTCGGAGGGTGTAGACTCATTCCTAGTCAGGATAGTCACAGCCATAATCAAGTGCTGACGTGAGACAACTTCGGGGACAAGCCTCTTCCAGTCCGGCTGGCCCCTATATACAATGCTCAAATCACTCCCAAAACAGATCCAGCGACTCTGGACGCACAAATGATAAATCATATTCATAGGAACCAGCCGGACTGATGAGAGCATAAATATCCTCTGCCTTAAAACCCATGGCTAGGATCTTATCCACAACCACCCTCCTGATAGGTGGAATATCTCCTCCTTCCCACCTAAGCTGTACCACATTCCTGCGTTTAATGGAAGGTGCATTAGGTGAACCTTCCACCAGCAGCAGAATGACTTTGTCCCAACACAGCTTTAGCATAGTTCATAACTAGGACAGATGACACATTAATTGGCTGCATAGGAACCTCTGAAATTGTGTTTGGTAAATTACCCACCACTTGATCCTTCCTCCTCTCCTCCAGCCCAACAGTCCCGTTCAGCATAGTCCCAGAAGTACCACAGTTACCAGCAGTCCCGCCATCAAGTAAGGCCTTCTGTTTAGAAAAAAACACCAGCTGTTTCAGCATTCATACAGCCCTCCTGGTCTGCAGTTTCAATGTTCATGCGACATTCCTTTTTTTTTTAATCTTTATTTATATTTTATAAATACATTAAAAAAGTATTATCGACATACAGCTTAAAAAGAAAAAAGAAACAGCATTATCTACCCCATTAAACTAACCCCTTAAACTAAAGCCTATCCCCCCCCCCACCTCTCCTAACTTGCCCACTCCGAAAAAGAATATTTTTCCCCCTTTAGTACTTAACAAGTAATCTCTTCGACATATCTCCACGTCTTTTTGAAGAACCTCCACCCTTCCCATTTGTCTTTACGCTCTATCCCGTCTTCTAGTTCTACTTCAACCCCATCGGCACTCTCTATATTGCAGATTTCGTTGACACAAAAAATCCAGTCCCGTATTTTGGGGCTTTCCATTTCCTGACATCTCTTTGGTATCTGACTTTTTGCTGCATTCAATAGAATAGGAACAATAGATGACTGATATTGTGAAACTGACTCCGCTGTCCCATGGAACAGACACATCCATGGGTCTTCCACTATGTCTTTATTAGTTATGACCTTTATTAGCTGTGAGATTTTCTTCCAGAATACTTTGATGATAGGACATTCCCACCAAATGTGGGCCATTGTTACTATAACTTTACATCCTCTCCAACATTCCGCTTGGAATTTAATTATTTTGTCTGGTGTCGCATACCCCCTTGCTAAGCACTTAAAGTTTGTTTCAATCGTCTTAGTATCTACTGAGGTACTGTGCGTCATTTTCAAGAAATTTTCTAAGCTGTGTTTGCTGCATTGTGTACCCAGTTCAATTTCCCATTTCTTGATGTAGGGCGGCACAGTCAGATCATGCAACATTCCAGCTCTGCAGATTCAATGTTCATGCGACATTCCTGCTCTGCACTGTTAATGTTCATGTGGGACTCCTCACAGCCAGCAGAAACTTCTCTGTCTGGATACATGCCATCTTTTCCTGCATTCCCATGATCTTCATCTGATGGGTTGGTGCAGATACTGACTCAGGTGCAACAGATCCTGAGACAGGGGTAGTACTGGGGCCACCATGTGAAGCCACTTCTTTACCCCCCATCCATACTGTCGCCATTGCTCTGGTATCCACCCTCTGGCTGATACTGGCACAGGCACTTTCCTTCATCTGGTGAAATCTCTCCTCATTCTCACACCTTTCTCTGAACACACCGCTGCTCTCCTTCAGAGAGGCAACCAACTTCTCCTGCTTTTTCATTGGCTCTTTCAGAGACTTCAGTTTGGAGACTTCCCTCCTACTGTTTCCAGACTTACTGTGCACTGATTTCTTTTTCCTCAGATCCTCTTTTATGACAGCAAGTTTCTGTTCCTCTTTAGCAATGCAGCGAAGTCTGTTCACCACTCTTTCCTGGAGGACTGGTTCGGATTCCTCTTGCATAGGGACAGGCCCAGGATCCATTGCAGCTTGAGAACATGGAGTGCCTCTGGAGAGCCTCCACCTTATCTCCCCCCACTCACTGCATGGGGGCTGGGGGAGAAACCTGCAGGACAGGCCGAGGCTTGATGTTTCCTCCAACTGAAAGCAAAGCAGAGTGAGTCAACAGCACCACCTGGTGGAGAAGCTCCTCTGGTGCAGAGACTGATGTGACTGGCTCAGTGTTCTTTGTACAGCACTACAGTATAAGTCAGAGCTATATAAGGGGCTTTTTTTCTCAGAGAATAGGTGCAGGAACCCACACTCCCAAGTCAGCTCCCTGCCCCCAACCCATCCTCCATTCCTCAGGAAAGAGGAGTGTTGCCAAATAATAGGTGTAGTCAAGGCTCACCCCCCCAGCTCTCCACCCATTCCACAGATCACCTTCTCTCCTCTCATCCACAGTTCACCCCCCCTCCTCGGAGGTCACCTTCTCTCCTCTGGTATACAGATCCCCCGACCCCTATCCACAGTTCACTTTCTCTGGTCCACAGCTCACTCTCTCCCCCCTGTCCACAGCTCTCTCCCCCCCCTGTCCACAGGTCAAATTCTCTGGTCCACAGCTTACCCTCTCCCCCTTGTCCACAGCCCCCACCCACCATCTACAGCTCACTATCTCCCCCCCAAAGGTCACCTTCTCTCTTCTGGTCTACAGCTCCCCCGCCCCCCAACCACAGCTCACCCTCTCCCCCCTGTCCACAGCTCCCCGCCATTCACAGCTCACCTTTTTTTCTCTCATCCACAGCTCACCCTCTCCCCCCTGTCCACAGCTCTCCCCCCCATCCACCAGTCCCCTTGTCTTCTCTGGTACACAGCTCACCCTCTCCCCCCTGTCCACAGCTCTCCCCCCCATCCACCGGTCCCCTTGTCTTCTCTGGTCCACAGCTCTCCCCCCATCCACTGGTCACCTGGTCTTCTCTGGTCCACAGCTCACCCTCTCCCCCCTGTCCACAGCTCTCCCCCCATCCACCGGTCCCCTTGTCTTCTCTGGTCCACAGCTCATCATCTCCCCCTGTCCACAGCTCTCCCCCCCATCCACCGGTCCCCTTGTCTTCTCTGGTCCACAGCTCACCATCTCCCCCCTGTCCACAGCTCTCCCCCCATCCACTGGTCACCTGGTCTTCTCTGGTCCACAGCTCACCCTCCACTTCCATCTACAGGTCATCTTCTCTCCTCTCATCCACAGCTCACCCTCACCCTCCACAGTTCAACCTGTCCACCCTCCACAAGTCACCTTCTCCCCCCCATCTACAGCCCACCTAACCCACAATTCACAGCTCACCTTCTCCTCCCCCCCCCCCACATCCCACAATACACCTTAGCATGCGCCCCTCCTCCAATCCACAATTCCCCTTTTACCAATTTTCAAAATATCATCCCCCCCCTCCCCCGTTCACAGGTTATCTCCCCCTCCACATTTCACTTTTTAACGACAGCTCAACTCAAGCCACAGCTCTCAACTTCTGCATCTTTCACCTCCGCACCCCCACAGCACTCTGTACGAATCCCTCAGCCCACAGCTCTCACTTTACACGGTCTAACACCCCCCCCCCCCACATCAGAGCTGTGACCTCTGCAGAACATCCACAAGTTCTCCACAGATGTCACTCTGCATAACCAACAGGCTCAGTGTCCTCTGTACAGGAGAGATAAACAAAAGAGACCTTGGGATTGTACGGGTGAGGGGGGGAGTGGAAGTAAATTACCTAAGAAGTAAGGAGGGAAGAGGGTTTTTTTTTTTTAAAGGGATAATATGATTGGTAATACAGGTACCCAGGAGTAATAAAAAATATATATATACTTTATTAGAAATATACAAAAGAAATATTTAAAACAGTGAACAGTTCATACAAAATATATAGACCATATATATATATGGTCCACTCCCCCCCTCACCCGTACAATCCCAAGGTCTCTTTGTTTATCTCTCCAAAAATTATTGTCGGGATGTGGTGAAGGGGTATCCACTTACCTGTATGCCTCATGTTTGGCAGTGTATCAATTTTTAAAAAATTAAACTTAAGTGTCCTCTGTACAGAACTGCGGTACATGTCAAAGATATATCACTGAATGAAATTCAAGTATACACACATGAATATTTGAATCTAATAAACGTACGGTTTGTTGGTGCTGTTCCCCATGAGACTCTCCGGGGTTCCTCCTCTCTTTGTGGGATCTGCAAATAAAACTTTGTTACTGGAAGTGAAAGAAACTAAAATGAATGTTGATATTACAGAGAAATGAGACTCACGTGACTAGAAAATCAGGAACTTCTCACCGAAGGATAGAGGGGGGAAGGGAACCACAGTGCAATAATAATAAATAAATTAAAAAAATACATAACACACATTATATATATATATATATATATATATGTATATATTCAATGTAGTTAGGGAGAGCCGCACCCGGTTTGTATTTAATGCAAAGCAATCTGGTCTTCCCACCGACCATACATATAAGAAAAATGTTTGAAGGATTGCTGCACTTAAAAATTTTTTTTTCAATAATTTCAAAAATAGTTACTTAGTAAAGTGTTCAAAGATATTTCCGTTTCGGGCTCACATGCTTACCCCCTTCCTCAGATCACAACACATCTAACATCACAATCACATTCATGAGAATTTACACATTTTTCAAATAAATCACATATGGAATCAATTACGTGGTTAATTACTCATTAGTATAATTGGATTTTTCATGGGTTGATTTTTTTCAAAGCCACTGATACAGAAATGGTTAATCAAGCAGACATTCATCTCACCATTCCATCTGAAACCATCATATTGTCAAAGAAAGTATATGAATATCATGATCTAGATATCCAAAAATAATATTATTATGTATAACAAAAAAAAGAATAAGTATAAATAATTCTGAAAAGAAAAAAAAAAAGGGAGGAGGAATAAATATTCCTAATCAGTTATACAAACGAGTATAAATCTAAATCTGTGTTTAGTCCATGAAGGAATACAATTCTACTAATGAGTAATTAACCACGTAATTCATTCCATATGTGATTTATTTGAAAAATGTTTAAAATTCTCATGAATGTGATTGTGATGTTAGCTGTGTTGTGATCTGAGGAAGGGGGAAGGGGGTAAGCATGTGAGCCCGAAACGGAAATCTCTTTGAACACTTTTACTATGTAACTATTTGTGAAGTTATTGAACAAATGAAATCTTAAGTGCAGCAATACTTCAAACTTTTTTCTATATATATATCTATATAGATATATATATATATATATATATATATATATATATATATATATATATGTAGCACTAACTCTCGGTGGAGCTGCTGGTTTAAGCGGGTCTGTTAGCTTCACTTTGCTTCCCTCTGTTTCACCGGCACCGGGTCTAGGGGTTCCGTTGAGTTTACTGCTGGACGACACACGCACCAACACTGGAGTACGTTTTCAATGCTTTATTAAACAGACAAACTTTAGGAAGTAGCAGGAAAGAGGCGGAAAAGGAAACTTTCAGGAGAAACTCAAATATTTTCTTGTAGAATCTTAGAGGCAAATATCCTGGTAGAATTCAGATAATTATATGGAATGCGCTCCCCTCGTGGGACACACTCTTTGCTCGTCTGGATAGGCCTCTCTCACTGGTCTAGCAGCCAGTACGCAGCACAAATCAAAAGTCTCTGCCACAGACTTGTTTGGGGGGGGTAAATCCAAACGATCCTCTGCCACAGGATGTATCAGATTTTTCTGCAGTGAAAGTCAGTCACAGTGCCTGAACCTTTAAGCCGAACCGGCAACACTATGCTGTATAGTTACTTCTTTTGGATACGTCCTCCAGCCGAGTCACCAGGCCCCTCTATAGACCAGCTCACCGCATGATCTCTCCAAGACGGGTTCCCCCCCTGGGATCTCCTCGGTTGTCCAGTTTCGTCACACAGGACCGACAGCTCAGGACCATTCCTCCGCCGCGGTGGTAGGCCCCAGACAAGCCTCTGGACCCACCCCTGTGCCGCTGTATCATGGGCCTCCCGATCGGAGGACCACGAGGTAGCTCCTTAACGCATACCTGTCGGCCAGGAGGGCCAGCAGGTGGCTGTAAAAAAAACCCTAGAACATGGTGTCTGTCCCATAAATACCCTCTTCCCAGAATGCAACTCAGAGGACCACCTCCACCAAGCTTGTCTCCGAGACAGAGGAGCATCTATACACTTCGACACGTTGCCTTTCCAACACTGACCAGTGGTAACAGCGACACCCACCGGTCAGCACGGAAACACACACAACGTCAGCCAAGCTGGAACAGAGGCAAACGTTTACCTTCCTAACACACAATTTACTAAATTTACCTAACATGCGGTAGATTGTAAATCTACCAGCGCTACATATATATAGATACACACACATATACATATATACACACACATACACTCTTCAAAACACAATGCAAGAAGATAAACTACATCCTAATACCCACAACCCCCCCTCCCCCCCTTAAAGCGGTGCATTAGAAAAGATTGCAGGTGCGTCGTACCTTTCTCCTGAGAGTGACCCCATAAATATCCTGCCGTAAAATCATACTTCGGAATTTTCCTCTGAGAAATTTTACTATGAGGGACAGATTGGAACTTGTCAGTGGAATTGCCTCCATTTAAGTCGGTGGAAACATACTGCAAAAGTTCTGCTCCACTTTCATATATTTTTTCTGTGTTGTATTGAACTGCTTTAGGTTATTGTTGGTTTTCTGTTATGCTGACATCTAGTGGCAGTTTTAAGCCACTACACCTTGGTTTACTGTGCGATTTTGGTTTCTTCTTCTGCCCTCAACCCGCTTAGTGCTAGTTAGTTCAGCCCCAGCTAGACCCTCCCTGTCAGTTCTTTGTTCTCCCAGTCAGTGTTCGTTCTTCACAGAGATGGGAGTTAGGAAAGTTGTTATCTTCCTACACTGGAGATGGGAACGAGGGACACCTGATAGGAAAAATTACAACCCCCCCCCATGCCCGTTACACCACTTGTACCTACAGGTAAGCCTATAATAAGGCCTATAATAAGTCTTACCTGTAGGTACTGTAAATATCTCCTAAACCTGCACGGTTTAGGAGATATTTACCATATACACTTGCGCCAACGTTATTGGCGCATGCGCACTGAAGAAATGGCTTGATCGCGCCATTTCTAAAGGGCCTGTGCCGTGGCCGGCAGCATGCACGTGGGAGTGATGTCATCGTGGCTTTGGTCAATCACAGCGCCGGAGCCCGCAAACCCAGAAATAACTGGGGGGGGGAGGGGAATGTCAGCTGCAAGAGCTTTGTTCTAAGGTAAGTATTTCATAGTGAGCTAGTATGTGATGCACACTAGCTCATTATGCCTTTGTCTTGATATGACCTTGCCCCTGTAGTGGGGCCAGATCATATCAGGGTGAATATGCCACCAACTGGGGGGAGGGGAGGGTTGGGAGAATAAGGTGTGGGATGCAGCGCACTGTGCTGAACCCATGTAGTATTCATTATTCTATCCCGAGGTAAAATATGTGGTAACAGTGATATAGAAAGTAATAGGGGCCTGTGTGCAGAACCCGATGTTGGGCCCTCCTGAGCGAGAACAAGAAAGTGAGGCGTGTGAAGCGCACTGCAGTAAAAATTGGGTGTGGTTTTTACTGTGCTGAATATTGGGTGTGGTTAGGAAGAAGAGTGTCGGGGTTCAGTGCTGCAAAGTTCAGAGGTCAGAGATGTCAGTGTCATCTTAATAGCATCACAGGCCTCTGGGCAAAGTAATGCACTGGGGCCCCTATAAGGGAGATGGTGACCTTGGCAAACAGTGGGTGTGACCAAAGTATGCTACTTATTGGCTGTGGCTTTTTAGTCCGATTAGAACTTTTAGTCTGATTTTTTTTTTAATTGTTGTTACCATTTTTTAACAATAACTTATTACATGTTTTTCACAATGCTGTTGGGGGGTCTTTGTTGAGGTATTAGGGGTGAAGTCTCACTTTTGAGACAAAGAAAGGGACAGAGAAAACACATTCCCCGGTTAGGAATGAGTTGGTGCGTGGAACTAAAGGAATGTAGGGGGGCTCTGCAACGGCGTCCCTAGGGGGGGTTCTCTTCTGCCCCCTCTCTCCTTTTCTATCACACCCCTCTCTCTTTTATCCCCGTACCTCACCAGCATCCTTCTTTGCCTCTCCCACTGACTGTGCACCGGCTCGGAGCCTAAGGTTTCTCATTAAACCCTTCAGAACTAATTATTTGTCAGTGCAGCTAAAATGTTCACATGATGGAAGCTGATTGGAGGAGGAGGGAGGAAGAGAGGGAGGATGAGGAGGGAGAGAGGACGAGGGAGGGAGGAAGGGAGGACGAGGAAGGGAGGACGAGGGAGGGAGGACGAGGGAGGGAGGGAGGACGAGGGAGGGAGGGAGGGAGGGAGGAAGGGAGGACGAGGGAGGGAGGAAGGGAGGATGAGGGAGGGAGGATGAGGAGGGAAGGAGGGAGGGAGGATGAGGAGGGAAGGAGGGAGGGAGGATGAGGAGGGAGGAAGGGAAGGAGGGAGGATGAGGAGGGAGGGAGGATGATGAGGGAGGGAGGGAGGATGATGAGGAAGGAGGAGGGAGGGAGT